>NW_024724118.1:0-30000 GCF_018991925.1 Homarus americanus | reverse complement strand
GTGATTTTCCAGGTCAAGCAGCACGAGGGAGTAACAGGGAAAAAGTCTTTGAACCAACTGACTTGGGATACGGGAAGTAAGTCGCGGACTGCATGCCCCCTTTGGCGCTTTGTCGAATTGCCAACATTATAAGATCTGAACTCTCTGATTTTAGCAGGACTGAGCCACTGGGCGTATTATATTTATGTGTGCCAGTGTTTAATGATTCATATTTGGGAAAATCGGAAAGTTCAGAGATGTTTTTTTAACCCATTCGCCACATCTGCAGGTACATTCCCACATTGAATTAAAACCCAAAACCTTTAGTTGAAATCCTGAATAAACCCAACAATTACTAAACCCTCAGGAGTCGTTCTATATATTTACTTTTTTTTTTCTAACTCTCACCAACTTCGCGCCAAACTTGTTTCGGGGTTTTCAATTATTATGCCTGGCCCTGCGACTGAGTTTGAACAAATTAAACTCATTGGTTAGTGAGTAAGTTGTATTACAAGTTTACACGACAGAATCAGGTTTTTCATTATTATTATTATTATTTATTTATTTGTTATTATTCCTTTTTGCAAATGAGATAAATATTATTGGTACACTTTTTAAATGTTAAGAGATTGAGAAAACTAGTTGGGTGACATAGCCATTGGTGATATAGAGTCTGCTGTCTGTATGTTCCTGATGCATTTCGTTAGTTTTGAAGTTTGAAGATACAGTGAGCTGAAATTTGGTTGAGAGAGAGAGAGAGAGAGAGAGAGAGAGAGAGAGAGATGCAAGCAAGAATTTATGAAACAGGTACAGCCTTGTGGTAGAGTCTGGTAGCTATATAATATTTGGTGACATATAATACCGTATAGGTACAGATACAGTGCGGGCGGAAATTGCGGATAGGAAATAGATTTTAAAAAGTAGTGTGTGTTTTGATGTGGAAATACTTAGGTTAAGTCATTCTTGGCTGTTGGTTGAGGAAGTGTATTACGGGAAGAAGTAGTGGTGTAGTGGTGTATATATATATGTGTACAATACCTCTCTCTCTCTCTCTCTCTTTCTTTCTTAACTTATTTTTCTCTCTACTGTCGGCTTATTTCTCTATCTCTCTTACTTCTCTTTCTCTCACTTTGTTTCTTTCTATCTCAATCTATTTTTCCTTCTTTCTTTCATTTTGGTTTTTCATTTTATCCTTTCTCTTTTTTTCTTTCTCACTATCTTTATATTTTGTCTCACTTTTGTTTCTCAGTATTTCTCTTATTCTTATTTACTTTTACTTCCTCGTTCTCTCCCTTTATTCGCCTGTGTCTTTTCCTTCTATTTTTTTCCTCTCTCTACTTCCATCTTTTTCATTCCCTCTCCATTCCTTCTCTTCCCCTCTTTTTCTTTCTACTTTCTTCCCTCCTTTCTTCACCATTCCTCCCCCTTTCTCCCTCCCACCATCCCTCCCTCTACCTACCTTCCCCCTTTCCTTCTTTATTTCTCCTCTTCTCCTCCCTCCCTTCCTTCCCTCCCCCACCCTCCCTTTTCCCCTTTCTCCCTCCTCACCAGTAACAGATCACCAGGAAGGTATTATAGTAACTAATATCCTGGACCACCAAACTAAAGATCACCAGGAAAAAAAAAATTATGGTAAAGGAGTGACTTGGTGAGCAGGCTGGTGAGCGAGGAAGTGGGTGATGGTGGTGAAGAGAAGGAGAGGAAGTAGGCTGGTGAAATGGTGGTGGCGAGGAGGAGAAGAGAAGGATTTGGTGAGAGTTTGATTTGGTGATCGGGTGAATTGATTAGTGACTGCTTTAATGGCTGATTTGGTAACTGACGTGCTTGGTAACTGACGTGCTTGGTAACTGGCGAGCTTAGTGACTGAGGTGCCTGGTGACTGACGTGCTTGTTAACTGACGTGCTTGTTAACTGACGTGCTCGGTGACTGACACGCCTGGTCACTAACGTGCTTGTTAACTGACGTGCTTGGTGACTGCCGTGCTTGTTAACTGACGTGCTCGGTGACTGACGTGTTTGGTGAATGACGTACTTCTTGACTAACGTGCTTGGTGACTGACGTGTTTGTTAACTGACGTGCTTGGTGACTGGCGTGCTTGGCGCCTGACGTACTTGGTGACTGACTTGCTTGGTGACTGACGTGCTTGGTGACTGACGTGCTTGGTGACTGACGTGTTTGGTGAATGACGTACTTGGTGACTGACGTGCTTGGTGACTGGCGTGCTTGGCGCCTGACGTACTTGGTGACTGACTTGCTTGGTGACTGACACGCTTGGTGACTGACGTGCTTGGTGACTGACACGCTTGATGACTGACGGGCTTGGTGACCGACGTGCTGACTGACGCCGGTGACTGATGTGCTTGGTGACTGACGTGCCTGGTGACTGACGTGCCTGGTGACTGACATGCTTGGTGACTGACGTGCCTGGTGACTGACATGCTTGGTGACTGACGTGCCTGGTGCCCGGATGGGTGGGAGGCCACAATAAAACTGGTGATTAATGAGACGGTGTAATAGGCGGCGGGAGTGAACTAGTCCAGAAAAATTATTAATTAATTTACTGATGCTGCCGCAGCGGTTGTGTGTGTCTGTCTGTCTGTGTGTGTGTCTGTCTGTGTGTGTGTCTGTCTATGTGTGTCTGTCTACCTGTCTGGAGCTGTTTGTTTGTCTGTTTCTTTTTGTCTTCGTTTCTATTTCTGTACTTGTGTTTGTGTCTGTTTGCTTGTTTTGTCTGTCTTTGTCTTGTACGTGTGTGTGTGTGTGTGTGTGTGTGTGTGTGTCAATTTGTTTGTAATTTTTCTGCTTGTGTCTGTCTGTCTGTATGTGTCAAGCCTGTCTGTTGTCTTTTAATACTGTTGTGTCTGTCATTGTACGTGTGTCTGTCGGTCAAGACGCGCTATTCCTTGATGAAAACTCCTGACAAATAAAGATTATTATTCTTTTAGGGAAAATAATCCACAAATAGTCTAAATGTTTTATGACGACCTGTAATGACAGCTCGAGTAGTGAGGATCCCGGGGAGTAGTAGGCCTTACCTGCCCACCTACCTGTAATATAATATACTATAGGAATAGCCGTGTGTCTGTTCTGGGCAGCCGAAACTGCACAATCATTTTTCATCAAACTTGGTGGAAAAATCGCAAAAAATTCGTATAGTGGAACAAACCTGATCCCATGTCGATGGTTTCTTTAGGAAGGCATTAGTTAACCATTTCATTTACGCTGGAAAACGATGCAAGTCTACGGACCCTAATTCGCGCTAGCCAAGCATGCGCGTTCAAACTTTCACCAGGTGCGAAGGGCCCGCGATCACTTGTTACTACTATATGTCAGGTGGTATATAAAGGTCACAATCCAGCAGTCACAAACATTCTTACTATAACTATTTCCCGTAAGGTTGAAAATTGTGTCTTAATTAATCTTACGGTTAACAACAGTAAGAATGACTCGATAACAGTTAGTGAGATCAAATCATGTGTTAATTCCCCCCCTCAAAAAAAAGAATTATTTTATAATTTTATTTTGTCTATGCTGTTGTTAAGAGAACGTACTGTATATATCTAGGTGATTTTTTTTTTTTCGTATGACGTTGGTGGGAAGGATGATGTTAATGGAGGGAAAAAATCGTATGAAATTGGTTAGTGTAACGAAATTGGTGGGAAATTTGTTTAAAATTGGCTAGAGGGGTGTAAATAATGGGTGTTTAAAGTTGCATGTGAATGGACTGGAATTGGCACAGAAAACCTTGCTTGGTGGGCAGAAGGCCAAGCTGCAAGGGAGGGGGGGAGAGGAGATGTGGGGGTAGGGAGGGAGGGAGGTGGTAGAGGAGGGAAGGTGTGTTTTTTGAGTGGTTATTGTGGTAATGGAGGAGGGAATGTGGTTGGTGGAGATAAGGTTGATGATGTACTGTGGAGGTGTGGATGGTTGGTGGATGTGTGTGATAATAATAATAATTAAGAGTTTATTGAAAGAGCATGGCAGTCAAAAGGCTAAAAATATACAGTTACAAATTTGAGAATAGATCACCTGATTGACAAATAATACACAAGTAACATAAGTGATAAAAATGTGATATATAATAACAAGGTGGTCATACTACAGGGCATTTCAACATAGTGACAGTGCAAAAAGGTAAGATTGACTGGGAGTGAATACACTGGTTCACTACGAGTTGTTGATAATTTTTACAATGGTTGGGACTGGGCTGTTCTTATAGCGATCAGTATGTGCTCGTATGGGCTGGATGCGGTTGTGGTCTCGAACAGCAATTTACGGACGAGGGATCTCGGGTGGTAATAGGAGCCGGGGTGGTAATAGGAGCCGGGGTGATAATAGGAGCCGGTGTCGAGGATGGTGCAGAAGCTTCTCACCAAATTTGTAGATGAGGCCGTGGTGATGGTCAGTGAGAGCCGAGAGGGTCAGTGTGTTGAGCGCTTCTTGATATGTGGAGTAGGAAGGGGAGAGAATAATCTTGCATGCCCTCTTTTGCACTTTTTCTATGCGTTTATGTTGTGTGGCATTTAGGGAGGAAAACCAGACAGGGGAGGCATAGGTGAGCTTAGCGAAGTATGAATGTTGAGTAAGTACTGAGGAGCTCGGGGGTGGGAATTCCTCAGTTCTGTGTGTGTGTGTGTGTGGTGTGGTGGGGTGGGGGGAGTGTCGACGTAATGTTTTACGGACAAAGCTCTTGTTAGGCTAATGATGTAGGGATTAGATTTGGTGACTAATTCTATCTCTCTCTCTCTCATATCTTCGTCGTTGTAGACAAAGTGAATGAGGAGAGGGTGGGAGGGAAGGAAGGTCGTTATTAGTCTCATGAGGGGGGAAGAGGGAAGGTTTGGGAGGAGAAGAGGTGACGGAGGGAGTGGGTGAGGGACAAGTGAGTGGAGGAGTGGAGGAGTTACTTAACCTTAACACACACACACACACACTCACACTCACACACACACACACTCACACACTCACACTCACACATACACACACACTCACACATACACACACACTCACACACTGCCTACATGCTGATGGACGGATTGACAGATCAGTTTGTCTGCCTGTCTCCCCACAGTAGAGCATTAATAAGGGAAGAGTGTGTGTGTGTGTGTAGTCAGCCGTGCGTCACTCACCACTCATTATCATCTCTCCCTAATTAAGAGCAACAGTTGATAACGCAGATAAGACTGTGAGGACCTGCCCGGGCCGCTTAACTTTTATTTTTGTTACCTAACCTAACCTAACCAAGCTTAAACTAAACCAATTTTATCTAACCTATCTTAGTTTTAGATTAGATAGGTTAGGTTAAGTTGTTAGATTAAGCTAAATTAGGTTATGTTAAGAGGTTAGGTTAACTTAGGTTAGATTCGGTGTATTTGCTCGTAACAAGGCTAATAGAGTACTTGGGTTCATACAAAGGAGTGTTAGTTACAAGACTAGCGAGGTCATCCTAAAACTATGTCACGCACTTGTGAGACCTCACTTGGATTACGCAGTTCAGTTCTGGTCACCGTATTACAGAATGGATATAGAATCCTTAAACAGAATTCAGAGGAGAATGACCAGGCTAATCCCGGGCATTAGGAACCTTGAGTACAGAGACAGGTTAAAGCATCTTAATCTGCACTCCCTCGAGAGACGTAGAGCGAGGGGCGACCTGATAGAGGTGTATAAATGGAAGTCAGGGCTAAACAAAGGGGACATTACAAAGGTACTCAAACTATCCAACCTTTAGCGAACTCGTAACGATGGTTTTAAATTAGACAAATTTAGATTTAGGCGCGAAATAGGTAAACATTGGTTTGGAAATAGAGTAGTGGACGAATGGAACAAGTTACCAAACATCATCATTAACTCGAACACGCTGGGCAGCTTCAAACATAGGTTGGATGGATATATGAGCGATAGGGGTTGGGTGTAAACGGGACTGGCCTGTATGAGCTAATAGGCCCGCTGCAGTTCCCTCCATTCTTATGTTCTCATGTTATGTTTGTTATGTTGGGTTATGGAAGGTGAAGCTCGGTTAGGATAAGTTGGGTTAGGTTAGGTTGGGTTAGGTTAGGTTGGGTTAGGTTAGGTTAGGTTAGGTTAGGTTAGGTTAGGTTAGGTTAGGTTAAGTTTGGTTACGTTAGGTTTGGTTATATTAGGTTATCGGTATGTTAGGTTAAATTAAGATTACGTTAAAGTTGGGTCAGAGTTAACTTAGGTTTGGATTAGATTAGGTTCTGATCAAAAACAACACCCCCCCCCCCCGTCGTAGTTTCATTCCAGGCTGCTGAACTTGACAAACACAGAAGTTGAAATTGGAGTTGATAGATTAATTAAGGTAGTAGTGCACAGGTGAAGTTGGTGGTGGGTCTAAATTATTGGTTTGTGTGTGGGGGGGGAAAGGTGGTGGGGGAGGGAAGGGTGGTGTGGGGGAAAGGTGTGGTGTGTGGGGAGGAAGGTGTGGTGTGTGGGGGGAAAGGGTGGTGTGCGGGAGGGGAAATGTTTTTTTGGTGTGTAACGGGGGAGGGGGAAGATTTTATGTGTGTGACGGGGGAGGGGGAAGATTTTATGTGTGTGACGGGGAGGCTTTGTGTGTGACGCGGGAGGGGGGGAGGTTTTGTGTGTGGTGATTAGGAAGAGATAGAGAGAAAAGAAGAACAATTAAGAGAAGACAAAAGAAAATAGAGAGAGAGAGGAAAGAGAGAGAGAGAGAGAGACGGAACGAAAGAGTTTTAAAGAGGAAGACAAGTAGAAGCGACAGACAGACAGACAGGCAGAAAGAAAGGAGACAATGAGAAGAAAAGAGAAGAGACAGTGGGAGAGGAGGAAGGGGTGGGGGTGGGTGGCGGAGACTTTTGATGGGTAGTAGAAGTGAGAAGGGTGGAAGGGAAGGAGAGAGTGAGGAAGAATGGATGGAGGGAGGGAAGGAAGGAAGGAGTGAAGAATGAATGGAAGGAGGGAGTGAGGAATGGATGGGGGATGGAAGGGAAGGAGGGATAGGGAGAGAGGGGGAATGGAGGGTAGAAGGGAAGGGGAGAGTGAGGAGAAATAGATGGAGTGAGGGAAGGAAGGAAGGAGTGAGGAACGAATGGAAGGAGGGAGTGAGGAATGGATGGGGGATAGAAAGGAAGGAGAGAGTAAAGATGAATCAATGGAGGAAGGGAGGGGGAGAATGATGGAGGAAGGGAAGGGGAAGGGGATACTGATGGAGGGATAGATGGAGGAAGAGACGAAGGGAGTGGGGAATAGATGGGAGTGAGGGGTAGAGGAAGGACAAACAGACCTAGGCAGATATAAATAGTGACAGACTCAGATTTAAACAGACAGTCAGACATGCAAAATATAGACCGACAGATTTAGACAGACAGATAAAGAGAGAGACACTTCCTCGCCAGACAACAACACTCACCAATGACACTGTGAAGAAGTAGTGCTGTGGGGTACGTGATGTTTGGGTTCACACTCAGGATGGGGTGGAGAAAGGAAACTCACAATGTGCTCTCTGTATACATGTTGTATTGGATGTACAATGCAACTTGGTGCTGGGAAGGCAGCATGGTTACAAGCGTTGAGTAGAGAGAGGTGGTTGGTGAGGGTGCTCAGAGGAGGACCAGCTTGTGGGTCGCCATGCTCGCCGGCGGGAGCAAGGACCGCCAGGCAGGTGGAGGAGGAGGAGGAGGAGGAGGTGGTGGTTGGTGTAGGTCGAAAGAGAGAGGTAGGTCACCACGAGGTCAGGTCTTATATAGCGGAGGTAGGCGTGGCTTAATAGTTGACCTCCGTCATGTATGGCGGCGCTGGTTGACCTTGACCACGAGGCATACACTGGGGAATTCGCGGGGTCGGCTACTCAGCGACAAGCGTTTGTCGGGGAGGAATCCACTACAGTGCCTCCCTCCCTGTGTCACTGTGAGCCCCAACCTTGTGTTAACCCCCCAACCTTGTGTCAACCCCCAACCTTGTGTCAACCCCTAACCTTGTGTCAACCCCAACCTTGTGTCAACCCCCACCAGCCAACCCCCCAATCTTGTCATCCCCCAACCTGTGTCACCCCAACCTGGTCAACCCCCAACCTTGTGTCAACCCCAACCTTGTGTCAACCCCCCAACCTTGTGTCAACCCCCAACCTGTGTCAACCCCAACCCTAGGTCAACCCCCAACCTAGGTCAACCCCAACCCTAGGTCAACCCCCAACCTTAGGTCAACCCCCAACCTTAGGTCAACCTCTAACTAGGTCATCCCCAACCTTGTGTCAACCCCCAACCCAGGTCAACCCCAACCTTGTGTCAACCCCCAACCTTGTGTCAACCCCAACCTTAGGTCAACCCCCAACCTGGTGTCAACCCAACCTTGTGTCAACCCCCCCGGCAACCCCATCCACCTGTTGTTGTCGTTCCCACCCTCCTTCCTCCCTCGTTCTCAGGTTCATAAGATATCCAAACACTTGTCGTTTCAGGATTCAGAGACCGAGTGGAACCTCCACGAAACTTGAACCACTTAAAGTATACAAAAACTGTTTAGTCAACCCCCAATCACCACCCAAAAAAAAATAGCTACAATAATTAGTTCAGAAATATAGGTCGCAGGAACTGATCTCGACTTTCGTGCTGGGGCAATTTTCAAGAACAACGTACAGGTAAGTTACACACCTGTACTTATCTGCAGTGTGAGTGGGAAGAATAAGGTTTAATGAATTTGTGGTGTTTTTTCTACGTCCTTGGTGGGATGGGGGTGGAGATGGGTAGGGTGAGATGGGGTAGGGTGAGATGGGGTAGGGTGAGATGGGGTAGGGTGAGATGGGGTAGGTCAGATGGGGTAGGGTCAGATGGGTGGGGTGAATAGTGTTGAGAAGTAAGGTACAGCATAGAGACCTGAGAATGAAACCCATCAACCAGCAGCTACACACCTGGCCAGCAGAATTGGCAAAAGATAGAACGATCAGAGCAAGAACTCCTTCAAAGACTCCCACCAGATAACGACAACAACCATACATGGTTCCCAAAAAGTTACCAAATCTCAAAAGGTCCATTATCACCCCGATCTACACGGCCAGGCAACAGACAACCTCCCTAGACCAACAGCCGCCAGTAGGGTCGGCGGAATATGAAATAAGGCCGTTAAAACACCCATATATGGGATAGGGTAGGATGTCTAGTGTCTGTGTCGACATACAATCACTAACCCATGACAACCCAAACACACTATTAGCTTAGCTAACCCATAGCAAGGCAGTCAGCCCGCCTCCTCCTAAATTTCTCACCAAACTATAACTTCCTTCCTCCACCTCATCTTTCACTCTTCCTTTCTCTACACAAAAAGTGTTTTAGACTAATTATTACCCCCTTGTGTTTACAGGTAAGGTGGAAGTCCTGGTCAGGTGTATGTGTCGACAGGTGAGCTGAGACCGTACCTGTGAGTATTTATTTGAGTTTTGTACAGTACACCTTATCTCTCTCTCACACACTTTGTATGAGTGTATGTATGTATGTATGTATGTATGTATGTATGTATGTATGTATGTATGTATGTATGTATGTATGTATGTATGTATGTATGTTCCCCCTTCTGGCTATCAAGTAAAGCCCATCATAACTCGAACAAATTGGAAATGAAATTGGTTGGGACTTGGTTCGTGTTGGTTATAAGTCAAACAACATCTCACAGGAGTTGAACAGTCAGCATTTTCCTTCCATATTTTAAGGGTGGTTGTGGCCCCCCAGTCTTGTCTCTGTGGCGCCACGGTGACACGTTCAGCCCTCGTGGTCACTTTATTCGACCTGATCTTGTTCTTTTAGTTGTGATTTCAGTGTGAGTGTGTGTTTGTGTGTACTCTCTCTCTCTCTCACTCTCTCTCTTTCTCTCTCCCCCTCCCCAGACTCTCACTCATCCGCGGGAATGTTAGGCGCCAAATGACAGACAACAGTTTCGACAATAATAATATTCAGGTGTTACTCTCTCGTACACTGTGTTGGCAAGCTGGTCCCCTTCCTCTCTTGGCTTGTGGTGGATTGTGGCGGTTAATGGTGGATTGTGGTGGTTTGTAGTGCTTTGTGGTGATTCATGGTGGATTGTGGTGGTTTGTAGTGCTTTGTGGCGGTTAATGGTGGATTGTGTCGGTTAATGGTGGATTGTGGTGGTTTATGGTGATTGTGGTGGTTTGTAGTGCTTTGTGGCGGTTAATGGTGATTGTGGTGGTTTGTAGTGCTTTGTGGTGATTCGCGGTGGATTGTGGTGGTTTGTAGTGCTTTGTGGCGGTTAATGGTGGATTGTGGCGGTTAATGGTGGATTGTGGTGGTTTGGTGAGTGATTGTGGTGGTTTGTAGTGCTTGTGGCGGTTAATGGTGATTGTGGCGGTTAATGGTGATTGTGGTGGTTCGCGGTGATTGTGTGTAGTGCTTTTGTGGCGGTTAATGGTGATGGTGGTTCATGGTGGATTGTGGTGGTTTGTGGCTGTTTATGTAGGTTGAGGTGGTTTGTGGTGGATTGGGATGGTTTGTGGTGGATTGTGTGGTGGATTGTAGTGGTTTGTGGTATATTATGGTTGTGTCATGTTGTGACTTGTTTGGATAATTATTTTGGTATGTTGTGACTTGTTTGGATAATTCCAGTTTTTGAGAGAGAGGCAGTGCCGGTAAGAATGCCAGGACCCGTGTGTAAGAGAGTGCCAAGGTGTATAGGAGACAGTGCCAGTGTGTGTGTGTGTGTGAGAAAGTGCCAGCATAAGGTAGATAGTGCCAGTGTGTGTGGGAGATAAGTTGCCAGTGTGGTACATTATTATTGAGAGAGAGAGAGAGAGAGGACGCTACATTATCTTGTCCTTATAATATGTACTTGTGTGTGTGTGTGTGTGTGTGTGTGTGTGTGTGTGTGTGTGTGTGTGTGTGTGTGTGTGTGTGTGTGTGTGTGTGTGTGTGTAAAAATATTGCCGCACGCGATGCTATCTGATCATGTCTCAGATTGATTTCTAAGAAGGTAATCGAGAAACCTTGGACTAACACTCGTACCTCCCTCACCTCTCCCCAGGTGTTGTACAGGTGTTGGTGGACATCATATCTCACTCCCATTCAAAGCGGCGAGCAGAGAGGGGGGAGAGGTATTACAAGGTGTTCTACTGGCTCCCACTTTTATTCTCGGGCCCTACAGTCACCACCAGAAGTACTTCAATAATCCATCGCGTTTGATCTTACTATTGTTCCTGTCATTCAAATGGTGTTCTAGGTTTTATGGTGAATGTTCAACGAGCTGTTATTAAACCTTAAGAGGGGACCTTGGATCATTAAACACGACCTCAGACATTAGACACGACCTCAGACATTAAACACGACCTCAGACATTAAACACGACCTCAGACATTAAACACGACCTCAAACATTAAACACGACCTCAAACATTAAACACGACCTCAAACATTAAACACGACCTCAAACCTCCAAGGAATGTATGGGGTTGTGTTGAGCTGGTCACTGGACTGCTCAATAGCGTCACGGCGTCAGAGGCATGTCGTACTAAACAATCCGTTATGCCATTGAGTTATATTATTCAGGTTATATATATATGTGGTAAATTAGGTTATAAATCAGAGTACACATCGTTCCTATATGACACCCCAAGACTGACAAGTAACACAGGAATGCAAATAACACAATATAAAAAGGTTTCAGAAATATACACCTTGGATTATTCTTGGAAATGTTTACCAATGTCCCTCAGGTCTTTGGAAGTTACTGACACTCAAACAACAACGACTCAGTACAAATATCTCTACCCTAAGGAACCACAAGGCTAAGTCAACACCCCTGTATGTGTAGCATTTACCTAACACACACCCACACAATGCCCTACAGTGACTGGGTTCATTGTACCTACTGTCATCATACATTGTCTTGGGTAGGACTGTGTGTGTGTGTGTGTGTGTGTGTGTGTGCCAAATTTTTCATCCAGCTCTTAATTCCTCCTACTTTTCACTCTCCTCGTGTTGCTGTCACTGAGGTTATGTGTGTGACAGGTGTACTCATGTGTTACAGGTGTACTCGTGTGTTACTGGTGTCTCATGTGTCTTGTGACCTTACCTGTTTGTGTGGTAATACAGCTTTATTACTGTAACTCCTGATGTATTATTATCTTGTATTATTTTGTATTTTGTGATATGAAATACAGTGGGCTTTGTAATGTACTTATTTGTTAGCTGTTGTTGTTGTTATTATTATTATTATTATTATTATTATTATTATTATTATTATTATTATTATTATTACACACACACGCACACGCACGCACACACACACACACACACTGGAGGAGGGAGGAGACACAACCTCCTCACCTTAATTAAAAAAAAAATCTTTCTTACCTGTTCCTCCTGCCTCACCTGCTTGCATATTAATGAACTTTTAATTGCGTGGTTGCCGTGCGTTATAAACAATATGTGGTGGTAGTTAAGGCGCTATTACTGGCCCCGGTCGTTATGAGGACAACCTGGCCAACCAACTTTCAATTATAACTTAGTAAAAAAAATATCCTCAAACTTTATAACATCTTCCAGGATGGTGTGTGTGTGTGTGTGTGTGTGTGTGTGTGTGTGTGTGAAGACGCAGACAGACAGGTGACAGGTGGACTATACACCCACATTACTCGTTAACGACCTGGGGAGCGTTGACCTGAGGTGGGGTGGTGGTGTGGTAGGGTTGGTGGTAGGGCGTTGTTAGTGGTAATGTTGGTAGTTGATATTGTTGTGGTAGAATCAGTGCAGTGGTTGTGTGGTGGTAGTGGTTGGTGTGGGTAGTGGTGAGGATGGTGGTAGTGGTAGGATGGTGTAGTGGTAGTATGGTGGTAGTGGTTGTGTGGTGAGTGGTTGTGTGGTGGGTAGTGGTAGGATGGTGGTAGTGGTAGGGGATGGTGGTAGTGGTAGGATGGTAGGTGGTAGTAGGGTTTGGTTATGGTGGAGTGGTGGTAGGTAGTGGGGGTAGTAGGATGTGGTAGTGGTAGTGGTGGTAGTGGTAGGATGTGGTAGTGGTAGGATTGGTAGAGGCAGGATGGTGAGTAGGTTTAAGTGGCAGTGGTAGAGGTGGTGGTAGAGATGCAGGTAGCAGGATGGTGGCAGTATGTGTGGTGCAGGTGGTAGGATTTATAGTGGTAGTGTGGTAGTAGTAGATGGTGGCATGGTGGCAGTGTGTGCAGTAGTGTGGTATGTGGTAGGATTGGCATGTGGCAGGATGGCAGTAGCAGCAGTGGCAGCGCAGGATGGTGGGTAGTGGTAGTGTGGCAGTGGCAGTGGTAGGATGGTGGTAGTGGTAGATGGTTGGTAGTGGTAGTGTGGTAGTGGTAGGATGGTGGTAGTGGTAGGATGGTGGTAGTGGCAGGATGGTGGTAGGTGGCAGGATGGTGGTAGTGGTAGGATGGTGGTAGGGATGGTGTAGTGGAAGGGTGGTAGTGGTAGGATGGTGGTAGTGGTAGGATGGTGGTAGGTAGTGTGGTGGTAGTAGGATGGTGGTAGTGGTAGTGTGGTGGTAGTGGTAGGATGGTGGTAGTGGGCAGTAGAGTCGGAAGACAGGTAACAAATATAATGATGACTGACACACGTCACACTGGAGATAATAGGCGTGGGGGAGAAGCAGAAGGCGTGGGGGAGAAGCAGAAGGGGTGGGGAGAAGTGGAGGTGGGGGAGAAGCAGAAGGCGGTGGGGGAGAAGCAGGAGGCGTGGGGGAGAAGCAGAGGCGGTGGGGGCAAGGCTGGGGGAGAAGTAGGAGGTGGAGAAGAGAAGGCGTGGGAGAGCAGAGGCGTGGGGGAAAAGGCGGTGGGGAGAAGTGGAGGTGGGGAGAAGCAGAAGGCGTGGGGAGAAGCAGGAGGCGTGGGGAGAAGCAGAAGGCGTGGGGGGAAGCAGAAGGCGTGGGGGAGAAGCAGAAGGGTGGGGGAGGCAGAAGGCGTGGGGGAGAAGCAGAAGGCGGTGGGGGAAGTGGGAGGTGGGGGAAGAGAGGCGTGGGAGAAGCAGAAGGCGTGGGGAGAAGCAGAAGGCGTGGGGGAGAAGCAGAAGGCGTGGGGAGAAGCAGAAGGCGTGGGGGAGAAGCAGAAGGCGTGGTGGAGAAGCAGGAGGCGTGGGGGAGAAGCAGAGGCGTGGGGAGAAGCAGAAGGCGTGGGGAGAAGCAGAAGGCGTGGGGGAGAAGCAGAAGGCGTGGGAGACTGGTATGACACATATACTATATGAATAGAGATGTGGGGCAGTATTTGAGGGGAATGTCCTAACCCCATGGAGAGAGAGGCATATGAAGGAGGCAATGAAGGCAAGAATGAGAGGGAGGGGCAAGTGGGGGCAGGAAGGTATGGAGAACGACAGGTGAGGGGAGACGCAAATGAGGGGCAGAGAGAAGTGAGAGGTGAGCAGAGGGACAGGTGAGGGAGACATAGCGGGGGCAGGAAAGTGAGAGGTGAGCAGAGGGACAGGTGAGGGGAGACGCAAATGAGGGCAGGAGAGAGTGAGAGGTGAGCAGAGGGACAGGTGAGGGGAGGGGCATGCAAGGGAAGGGGAGGAAGGGTTGATTAATGAGGTATGGCTTTCTGCAGGTGAGATAGGAGGAAGAGGGAGGGATGGAAAGGAGGAGGAGTAGGAAGGAAAGAGGAGGGGAGAGGAAAGAAGTGAGAGAGATGGGGAAGCGGAGAAAAAGGGAGAAATAAGGAAAAAAAAAAAGAGACAGGGAGGAGGAGGAGGAGGAGGAGGATGAAGATAGATAGATATGAAGGAGGAAAGAGGAAATGAGGAGAGAAAGAAGAGGAGGAGGAAGAGCAGATAAAGGAAGGATATAAGGAGATAGGAGAATAGAAGTAGCATTAAGAGGATCAAGAGAGAAGGAGAAGGGAAGAAGAAGGAGAGGAATTGGAGGATAAGATGATGTACAGGAGAGAGAGTGATAACATTTCTTTATAAACTGTGAATTCAAGAAGTATAAAATGAGATTCGTGTTTATACAATGGACGTATTTTATGTCATGCGAGAAAAGTTATTATATGTATGTTTGTATGTATGTATGTATGTATGTATGTATGTATGTATGTTATCAGATGAAGGTTAACCACCCTAACCTAACCTAACCTAATCAAACACACAACCTAACCTTCTTAACTACCTAACCTATGAGTGAAGCTATCCAGCGTGTTCGAGTTAATAATGATAAAGTTCGGTAACTTGTTCCATTCATCCACAACTCTTATTTCCAATCCAGTGTTTACCTATGTCACGTCTAAATCTAAATCTATCAAATTGAAAACCATTGTTAAGAGTTTGATCCTGGTTGGCTAGTTTAAGTACCCCTGTTTAACCGTGATTTTCATTTATACACGTCAGTCATATCGGCCCCTCACGCTATGTTTAAAATAATTAGGTGAAGTAAGCCTAGGGACAGAGAGGTAATCTTCATATGATCTGCATGAAGTTGGATCATTTTAGTTGGTCAGTTGTCACCCGGAACTCTTCTTTCACGCTATTGATGTGGGAAATGTCGGGGAGGTTGACTCTTGATATTACTATGTTAATATCTTCCTCGTGTGTGTGTGTTTGGGAGAACTTTATATGTATTGGTTGTCGAGTCGAGTCTTAAGGACGATTTTGACTCCATTTTAACATTTTTTTCACTCCACGGTAGATAAGGTGAGTCTGATTGACATTTCCCTTGATATTACGGTGTGGGGGTTAACTTTAGAAGCCTTTGAGAGAGAGTGGGTGACGGACCTGCAGCAAGAATTATCACCGTAACGTCACTGTTAACGTAATCTTCTCGTCGGAACAGACCACTTTTAGTATTTGGGATCAATAAATCACCAGACGCGTGATGAAATTGGTTCTCTGAGGTGAGGGGGAGAGAGGAGGGAGGTGGTGAGGGTTCAAGGTTTAGGTTAGGTTGGGTTAGGTTAATGCTAGGGTGGTTAATCTTAATGGCGAAATAAGCTGGGAGTGGTGATCTTGAGGTGGCGGTGATGTGATCTCACTTAACCTGGATGTCGGTCACCAGCGTCCTCACGGTCACCAGCGCCCCCTCACGGTCACCAGCGTCCTCACGGTTACCAGCGCCCCTCACGGTCACCATCGTGCCCTCACGGTCAGCTTGCCCCTCACGGTTACCAGCTGGTGCCCTCAGGTCACCATCGTCCCTCCATCGTCCCTCACGGTCACCATCGTCCCTCGGTCACCATCGTCCCCTCACGGTCACCAGCGCCCCCTCACGGTTACCAGCGCCCCCACGGTTACCAGCGCCCCCTCACGGTTACCAGCGCCCCTCACATCAGCCATCGCGCCTCCATGCTAAACCTTGTATGCCGCCCTGATGAGATAGTGTCGGGGCGATGCACAGGGATAAGAAAATGAAGGGTGGGTCGTGTCAGACGAACACCCGTAAATATCACCCTCAGAGGCTAAACTTGTTTCTTGCTGTCGCTCCCTTCCCTGCCTCGCTATCTTTCTCTCTTCACTTCTTATCTCTTCTTCTCTTCCTTTCTTCATTTTTAGTTTCATTTATATATTCCTCTCTCTCTCTCTCTCTCTCTCTCTCTCTCTCTCTCTCTCTCTCTCTCTTTTTTTGTCCTCTTTTAATCTCTTCATTTTCAGTTTCATTTATATCTTCCTTTCTTCTTCTCCTCCTCCTTCCCATTTTCTCCTCCCTCCCTTCCTTCTTCCCTCTCGCTCTGCGTCTCTCCCACTTCACCCACGGCCGCCCAGACCGGGAGAGTGTCAGAGCGCCCCTCCCACTTCTAGTTCAACCTGTTGCTACACGGGCTGGCGGGACCTTCGCTGCAGCTGACTCTCTTCTTACTGCTGCTGTTATTGACTCGTGCTGTCATCTTTACCCTCCACATCTGTTGCTAACTTTTCTTCGTTTTGCTCTATATCATCTGCTTCTTCTCGCGCTTCCTGTTGTGTATTGCTTCCTGTTGTGTATTGCTTCCTGTTGTGTATTGCTTCCTGTTGTGTATTGCTTCCTGTTGTTGTATTGCTTCCTGTTGTGTATTGCTTCCTGTTGTGTATTGCTTCCTGTTGTTATTGCTTCCTGTTGTGTATTGCTTCCTGTTGTGTATTGCTTCCTGTTGTGTGTGCTTCCTGTTGTGTGTGCTTCCTGTTGTGTATTGCTTCCTGTTGTGTATTGCTTCCTGTTGTGTATTGCTTCCTGTTTATTGCTTCCTGTTGTGCTTCCTGTTGTTATTGCTTCCTGTTGTATTGCTTCCTGTTGTGTATTGCTTCCTGTTGTGTGTGCTTCCTGTTGTGTGTGCTTCCTGTTGTGTATTGCTTCCTGTTGTGTATTGCTTCCTTTGTGTGTGCTTCCTGTTGTGTATTTCTTCTTCCTGTTGTGTGTTTCTTCCTGTTGTGTATTGCTTCCTGTTGTGTATTGCTTCCTGTTGTGTATTGCTTCCTGTTGTGTATTGCTTCCTGTTGTGTATTGCTTCCCTGTTGTGTATTGCTTCCTGTTGTGTATTGCTTCCTGTTGTGTATTGCTTCCTGTTGTGTATTGCTTCCTGTTGTGTGTGCTTCCTGTTTTGTGTTGCTTCCTGTTGTGTGTTCTTCCTGTTGTGTATTGCTTCTGTTGTGTATTGCTTCTGTTGTGTGTGCTTCCTGTTGTGTGTGCTTCCTGTTGTGTGTTCTTCCTGTTGTATTGCTTCCTGTTGTGTATTTCTTCCTGTTGTGTATTGCTTCCTGTTGTATTGCTTCCTGTTGTGTGCTTCCTGTTGTGTATTGCTTCCTGTTGTGTATTGCTTCCTGTTGTGTATTGCTTCCTGTTGTGTATTGCTTCCTGTTGTGTATTGCTTCCTGTTGTGTATTTCTTCCTGTTGTGTATTTCTTCCTGTTGTGTATTGCTTCCTGTTTTGTGTTGCTTCCTGTTTTGTGTTGCTTCCTGTTTTGTGTTGCTTCCTGTTTTGTGTTGCTTCTGCTTTAATTTATTTCCATTTCTTCACAACCAAGGAAGATGCATCGGATCACCTGAAGAATCTGCATCCCAACTTATCTCACCTAAAGATTAACCACCCTAATACACCACTCACTCACTCGCTCGCTCGCTCGCTCACTCACTCACTCACTCACTCACTCACTCACTCACCTACACACCAGGGAGCATCTCTCCTTCTCCCTTCACCTTCCTACAATCCCTCCTCCCTCCCCAAAACACACACACACACACACACACACACACACACACACACACACATTCAACGATTAAAATGGGCAGAACAACTTGGATCTAATTACCTTTCATCGCCAGACTTTAATAATTCAGAAAATATAGGAGGCAGCAGTTCCGGTTTCACCTATCCCTCCTCCCCTTCCTCCTCCCTTCCTCCCCCTTCCTCCCTCTCCCCCTCCCCCTCCTTCCTCCCTCCCCCCTTCCTCCCTCCCCTCCCGTCCGTCCGTCCGCCCGTCTAAAAAGGCACAACAATAAAGAAAAATAACTCGTGTCAACATAAACGGAAAATATCGCCACCCGTTTAAAGCCGGGTTGTGTTTAGCTAATACTCTGAAGTGGATTTTTTTTGGATTGATTATAATTTGCCAGTGTTTTTTGTATTTTTTTATCTGTATTTTTTTTTTTAGTTTTTATTTTATTTTATATATTTAATTTTTTTTTGGGAGAGGACAAATTGTTGTTTAATATTCACGAGAGTTGATTCAATGGCCTGTACCGTATACCTGCTCTCTCTCTCTCTCTCTCTCTCTCTCTCTCTCTCTCTCTCGTACCTTGTTGATTTATTTTGCTGATAGTCCTTACTCGTGGTTCATTTAGGCAGTTCATTTGGTTGGTTCGTGGGTCTAAATGGTTCGTTGTCTATATGGTTGGTTCGTTCAGGTGGTTGCTGGTCAAATTGGTTGTTCGTATCGGTGGGTAAGTATGGGTAGTTAAGTAGGCTCGTGAAATGGGTCATGCAGGTGATTCAAATTGGTGTATTTCGTGGTTGTTCTGGTTCCATTTATGCTGATGAGTTGTATTGGTGGTTCATTTTAGCTTCGGAAACAGGAACTTCATACAGGTGGATCATGCACGAGCTTCAGAGGTGATTTATGACTTTTGAATCACACAGAGGTGATTTATGACTTTTGAATCACACAGAGGTGATTTATGACTTTTGAATCACACATAGGTGATTTATGACTTTTGAATCACACAGAGAGGTGATTTATGACTTTTGAATCACACATAGGTGATTTATGACTTTTGAATCACACAGAGAGGTGATTTATGACTTTTGAATCACACAGAGAGGTGATTTATGACTTTTGAATCACACAGAGGTGTTTTATGACTTTTGAATCACACAGAGAGGTGATTTATGACTTTTGAATCACAGAGAGGTGATTTATAACTTTTGAATCACACAGGTGGTTTATAAAGCCCTTGTGAACCCTGTATCACATAGAGGATTCATGACACCGGCACCGTACGGCAAGTTCATGAACCAATTGTCGTACATCGTTGTTGGTGAACGATACATCTCGCTAATGGTTCGGAAACGATATGTTGCTACCGGATATAGTTATGGGTGCTGCTGCCTGGATGTTCTGTAAGGCGTACACACACACACACACACCACACACACACACACACACACACACACACAGTCAGGGTTTGTTTGTATTCTGGATTACTGAAGTTTGTACAATAAATGTTGAGATTTACAATGATACACTTGATCATGACTTTTTTTTTCTGCATACTTTATTTGTCACAGTAAATGTTTTGAAGTACTGCTGTGGCCTTACATGGATACAGACATATATAAACTACTCATACACGTCTGTAGATATAAGTCTATGTATAGATCTCTGATGATTCTTTCTGCGCATTTAACGGTAAAATATTTGTGGTGGCTGAGTGGATACAATGCCCATCTCCTGTCCTAAGGATCCTTGGTTCGATCTTGGTACCTTCACAGCCCACCCAGTTGAGGAAATAAAGGGTGCAGTTCCGGCCCGGTTGTGTTCTAGTGTACCTGAAGGCTTGGTATTCGGTCGTTAATTTAGCCTCAGGTGGTTCAAGAGGCCATAACTGTGGACGCTGACGACGGCCTCATTATCTGCCCTGTGAGTGATGTACCCTAGTACCTGTGTTGCTCTACCTGGCTGGTCTGATTATGTTCCAGTGTTATGTGATCTTCCCCTCATATGACCTCCCCCTGATATGACCTCCTGGCCTTGATACTCTCCTCACGTGACCTTCCCCATAAATGACCTTCCCTCACGCATTCCCCTCTTGTGACCTCCCCCTCACATCTCCCCTCCATGACGTTCCCTCATTGACCTTCCCCTCACATGGCCTCCCCTCACCCAGCCTCCCCTCCCACACACTGACCTTCCCTCTTGTTAGCCCCCTCTTGACCTTCCCCTCCCACAGGGCCTCCCCTCACTGACCTCCCCTCCACGGCCTCCCCCCTCACACGGCCTTCCCCTCATTTGACCTCCCCCCTCACATGTTAACCCCCTCACCTTGTTCCCCTCACATGACCTCCCCTCACGGCCTCCCCTCACACGGCCTTCCCTCACACGGCCTCCCCTCCACATGGCCTTCCCCTCATTTGACCTCCCCCCTCATGACCTTCCCCTCATTTTGACCTTCCCTCACATGACCTTCCCTCACACACGAACCTCCCCATCAGGTGATCTTCCCTCACTTACCAGATGAAACAGTCGAAATAGTCAGCCAATTAAGATAGTTAAAAAAGGCTATTAAAATAGTAAAAAAACATAGTTTAAAAAGTAGCAGAAAAGTCTTAGTGTGATCAGCGGCTTCATGGATTCTGGGGGAGGGGGGGTGACTCGATCAAATTGAACTAAAATAGTCAACAATTGAACCGGGAGAAACTGGTGTGGGGTAATAGGGTTAACTAGGTAATTCCTGGGCCCCGCTGAGCCCTTCCTCTCCCTGTGTCCAATCCCGGTCGGTAATGGAGTTCCGGCGGCCTGAGATGACCTGGCTTGACCTAGTTTCTTACTGGGTCATATACCTGGCCTGGCCAAGGTTAGGTTAGGTTAGCCTTCGGATCTGAAAAAATGAAACGACTCCCATGACACTAATAATAAATAATAAATACATAAATAATAATATCCTGCACTCGACTGCTATTCATACGAGTTATATTTTCAAGTGAATGGGTATGATGTTGTATAATATTTCCTGCTGATCAATTATTCATGAACGATACAGACCATGTTGATTCGGTAAATACAACACTCACGGTGGCACAGCTCGGAACAACAAGCTTTTTAGATTATAATGAAAAGTTGGATCTGATGAAGTGCTTTTAATAGGTCAGGTCAGGGCAGGGCAGGGCAGGGATCTGTGGTGTAATGGTCAGCATGCTCGCCTCGCAAGATAGCGGACCCAGGTTCGATCCCCGGGCAGGGTGAGACAAATTTCTTTACGCCATTTGCCTCTGTCTACCCAGCAGTAATTGGGGACCTGGATGTTAATCGATTTACGGATCGGGTTAATGGTTGGCCAGTGCAGTTGGCAAGTTGTCCGGTTTTCTCGGACTATTCCGTGACACTGGGTCATGCAGCTCGTTAACTCAGGGTGTAGTTGTTGTGTTGGCGACAGCTTCTACACCGTAAACAATTTCACGCCTAGGTGGCCCTTGGGCCGGCCATCCTCGTTACACGAGGGGCAACCATTATATTATAGGGCAGTGTAGGGTAAGGCAGGGCAGGTTAGGTGCAACGGTTTGGAGTGGAGTTGGTACGATGTGTGTGTGTGTGTGATAATAATAATGATAATTAACAGTTTATTGAAGAGCATGGCAGCCAAAAGGCTGAAAATATACAGTTACATAATTGGGGAACGGGTCTCTTGATTGACAAATAATATACAAGTTTCATAAGTGATACATATATGATATATAATAACAAGGTGGGGAGAAGGTCATACTACAGGGCATTTCAACATAGTGACGGTGCAAAAAGGTAAGATTGACTGGGAGTTAATACACTGGTTGATTACGAGTTGTTGATAATTTTTACAATGGTTGGGACTGGGCTGTTCTTATAGCGATCAGTAGGTGCTCGTATGGGCCTGATGCGGTTGAGGTGTCGAACAGCAATTCGCGGACGAGGGATCTCGGGTGGGAACAAGAGCCGGTGTCGAGGAAGGTGCAGAAACTTCTTCCCGGATTTGCAGATGAGGTCATTGTGTGTGTGTGTGTGTGTGTGTGTGTGTGCGCGTGTTCAGGGGTTCAAAGCCAACACAATACTAATTTTCAGCCCCAAAGAGAGAGAGAGAGAGAGAGAGAGAGAGAGAGAGAGAGAGAGAGAGAGGCCCTCACATGACTTCCTGAAACAAAAAAACGTGACATTAAATTGTATCTTATAATATTTACTCTTAAGTTACACACGTGAAACAAATAAAACGGGAGAAGGTTTATCGGGGAGAAGGTGTATCGGGGAGAAAGGTGTATCGGGGAGAAGGTGTATTGGGAGGCGTGTATCGGGGAGAAGGTGTATCGGGGAGAAGGTGTATCGGGGAGAAGGTGTATCGGGGAGAAGGTTTATCAGGGTGAAGGTGTATCGGGGAGAAGGTTTATCAGGGTGAAGGTGTATCGGGGAGAAGGTTTATCAGGGAGAAGATTCATCAGGGAGAAGATTCATCAGGGAGACGTCGTGTTAGCTGACCAGAGGAAGACTGAGAAGTTCCTCCAATAATTAAGGAACATTAGCCTGACTGCCACTACCCTGGGGACGAGAAGGAGGAGGGGGGAGGGGAAGAGAGGAGGAGGGGTAGAGAAAGAGGGATGAGTAGAGAGAATGACGAGGAGGATGGTGGAGAAAGAGATAGAGAGAGAGAGTAATGAGTGTGTGGGGGTGGCCTGGTGGAGTATAAGGGGCGTGTGCTGGCACCTACCTGGCCAACAAGGTAAGGTACGTCTGTCCACCTGTCTCCTTGTGGCACACACTACGTATCAAGGCCACGTCTGCCACCCAGGAGTTAAGAGTGGCAGAGAGGTAAATGACGGTATAAACATATCCAACTGTTCCCTTAACCTACGACACACAAAAGGAGCCCCCCTCCCTCCTCCTCCTCCTCCTCCTCCTCCTCCTCCTCCTCCTCCTCCTTACACACCTAAAAAAATCGTACGTTAAATTTTTTTTTTACATCCGATTCACCTAAGTTACGACATATAGATTTCAGAGGTTCATAAATGTTGTGCCTTCCATTTATATCAGGGTGTTGTAGTGCATCTAACTTTTCTGTATATTTCGGGCACAAAGATGAATTCGCAAAAGTTGACGCGTTAAGTTTTTTTTTAACTCTTGATTTGGGTTGTAGAACGTATCTATTCAGAGAAATTCCTAAGATAAAAAAAAAACATAATTGTGGTATATATCGAGGTGTGAGGCTGTCTGTCTGTCTTAAGTTGTGGCCCAGATGTGAATTCTCAATGTTGGAATTTTTCTTGTAAGTGGAGATATGAGAAAGTAGTGTGTGTGTGTGTGTGTGTGTGTCCATCAGCTAACAATGTTTGGTTTCTCCGTCAGTAGTTTATCATACCCTCATATTCACATCCTGAGAGGCAATGTCTGTTTGTCCGTCTGTCTGTCTGTCTGTCCGTTTCCCTCGGTATTTTTGGTTAGTAAACAGGGGAATTAGTTCACCCTGGAGCTGCCCCTAACATCCTTAACACTATATCTGGTCTTGGCCTTAATGACCCACGCACCTCCAGGTATGAACACTGATTAAAAAAACGCGATCATCTTTGTGGAAATGTTGTCATCCAGAACTCCGATACTGACAGAGGAAACTTTTAAATATTTGTGGCTGTATAGACAAGTGTGTGTGTTTGTGTGTGTGTGTGTGTGTGTATGTATGTATGTATGTATGTATGTATAGAGGCATGTATACATTCCCGTGTGTCAAGGTTGAGTGGATGTACGTGTGTGTATATAGATAAGTAGTGTGTGTATGTGTGTGTGTGTGTATAGAGGCATGTATACATTCCCGTGTGTCAAGGGACTGGTGTTTACTTTGCTTCTCCTCTTCAACGTTCAAACAGTTTTACACGGTACCATCTGTCAGCTGATATGGCCGCCGGCGAGGGTGGGTGCTTAGCTGGTTGACCGACTGACTGACTGACTGGTTATTGGCTGACTGGATGACTGTCTGATTGAAACCCAGATGGTCCACCCAGCCACGGTGCGACACTTGGCCTCCAATATGGCGTCATAAACAAACAGTTACGTGGTGGTGTGACGTCACGACTTACAGGGTACCTCCTCCCCCTGACCTACTGTGGGTCATGTGGGCCCCATCATTACCTAACCTAACCTAACCTCCTCCCCCTGACCTACTGTGGGTCATGTGGGCCCCATCATTACCTAACCTAACCTCCTCCCCTTGACCTACTGTGGGTCATGTGGGCCCATCATTACCTAACCTAACCTCCTCCCCTGACCTACTGTGGGTCATGTGGGCCCCATCATTACCTAACCTAACCTCCTCCCTTGACCTACTGTGGGTCATGTGGGCCCCATCATTACCTAACCTAACCTCCACCCCTTGACCTACTGTGGGTCATGTGGGCCCCATCATTACCTAACCTAACCTAACCTAACCTCCTCCCTTGGCCTACTGTGGGTCATGTGGGCCCCATCATTACCTAACCTAACCTCCTCCCCTTGACCTACTGTGGGTCATGTGCCCCATCATTACCTAACCTAACCTCCTCCCTTGACCTACTGTGGGTCATGTGGGCCCCATCATTACCTAACTAACCTCCTCCCCTTGACCTACTGTGGGTCATGTGGGCACTCAATACCTAACCTAACCTCCTCCCCTTGACCTACTGTGGGTCATGTGGGCCCCATCATTCAACCTAACCTCCTCCCTTGACCTACTGTGGGTCATGTGGGATCATTACCTAACCTAACCTAACCTCCTCCCCTTGACCTACTGTGGGTCATGTGGGCCCCATCATTACCTAACCTAACCTCCTCCCTTGACCTACTGTAGGTCATGTGGGCCCCATCATTACCTAACCTAACCTCCTCCCTTGACCTACTGTGGATGTGGGCCCCATCATTACCTAACCTAACCTCCTCCCTTGACCCTACTGTGGGTCATGTGGGCCCCATCATTACCTAACCTAACCTCCTCCCTTTGACCTACTGTGGGTCATGTGAGCCCCATCATTACCTAACCTAACCTAACCTCCTCCCCTTGACCTACTGTGGGTCATGTGGGCCCCATCATTACCTAACCTAACCTCCTCCCTTGACCTACTGTGGGTCATGTGGGCCCCATCATTACCTAACCTAACCTCCTCCCCTGACCTACTGTGGGTCATGGGCCCCCATCATTACCTAACCTAACCTCCTCCCCTTGACCTACTGTGGGTCATGTGGGCCCCATCATTACCTAACCTAACCTAACCTACTTCCTCCCTTGACCTACTGTGGGTCATGTGGGCCCCCATCATTACCTAACCTAACCTAACTCCTCCTCCCTTGACCTACTGTGGTCATGTGGGCCCCATCATTACCTAACCTAACCTCCTCCCTTGACCTACTGTTGGGTCATGTGGGCCCCATTACCTAACCTAACCAACCTCCTCCCCTTGACCTACTGTGGGTCATGTGGGCCCCCATCATTACCTAACCTCCTCCCCTGACCTACTGCGGTTATGTGGGCCCCCATCATTACCTAACCTAACCTCCTCCCCTTGACCTACTGTGGGTCTGTGGGCCCCATCATTACCTAACTTACCTCCTCCCTTGACCTACTGTGGGTCATGTGGGCCCCATCATTACCTAACCTAACCTAACCTCCTCCCCTTGACCTACTGTGGGTCATGTGGGCCCCATCATTACCTAACCTCTCCCCTTGACCTACTGTGGGTCATGTGGGCCCCATCATTACCTAACCTAACCTCCTTGACCTACTGTGATGTGGCCCCATCATTACCTAACCTAACCTCCTCCCTTGACCTACCATGTGGGCCCCATCATTACCTAACCTAACTATTAAACTAAAGCCAAATAGGATTGATGGTGGTACCGACTAGAACTCGGGACCCATTAAGACTGTGGGCTCCATTAGACCTGCGACCTGTTAAGAATATGGCTAATGGAGACGCAAGAACCCATTACGACTGGGAACCACTTGTAAGCGTTAAATAAGGTTGGGCTGGAGAGTGGGGTCTATAAACAAGTAACCCCACCCCTCCCTCCCCCACCCTCTCCTCCTCACCCACCCCACCCTCCTCCTCCACCCCTTCCCCATCCTCCTCCTCCACCCCTTTCCCCCACCCTCCCCACATGACCTTGTTTCACCTACTGCGTCATTCTCCTCACCTTCTTTCTCCTCCTCCTCCTTCACCACCACCACCTCCTCCTTCACCACCACCACCACCACCTCCTCCTCCTTCACCACCACCACCTCCTTCACCTCCTCCTTCACCACACCACCTCCTCCTTCACCACCACCTCCTCCTTCACCACCACCTCCTTCACCACCACCTCCTCCTCACCACCACACCTCCTCCTTCACCACCACCTCCTCCTTCACCCACCACCCTCCTCCTCACCACCACCTCCTCCTCCTTCACCACCACCTCCTCCTTCCACACCACACCTCCCTCCTTCACCACCACCTCCTCCTTCACCACCACCTCCTTCACCACCACCTCCCTTCTTCACCTCCTCCTTCACCACCTCCTCCTCCTTCACCACCACCACCACCACCTCCTTCACCTTCTCCTTGACCACCACCACCACCACCACCACCTCCTCCTCCTTCACCACCTCCTCCTCACCACCACCACCACCACCACCACCACCACCACCTCACCCACCACCTCCTCCTCCTTCACCACCACCACCTCCTTTCACCACCACCTCCTCCTTCACCACCACCACCTCCTTCACCTCCTCCTTCACCACCTCCTCCTCCTTCTCACCACCACCACCACCACCACCTCCTCCTTCACTCTCCTCCTTCACCTCCTCCTCTGACCACCACCACCACCACCACCACCACCTCCTCCTCCTCCTTCACCACCACCTCCTCCTTCACCACCACCACCACCTCTCTCCTTCACCACCTCCTCCTTCACCACCACCACCACCACCACCCCTCTCCTTCACCACCACCACCTCCTCCTTCACCACCTCTTCACCACCACCTCCTCCTTCACCACCTCCTCCTCCTTCACCACCACCACCTCCTCCTCCTTCACCACCAGCTCCTCCTTCACCACCACCACCTCCTCCTTCCTTCAGGTACTGTCTCGAGTCCTGTTGGTGGGATCGTTAAAACGCCTAGTGTTCCGTATCGCTGTTTGGGAGGGTAATTAAACCTCTCCCCTCCCTCTTCCTTCTCTCCCCTTAGCATTGCCTCCATTTCTCTCTTCCATTGCCTCCCCTTTCTCCTTGCTTCCTCTCCTTACTTCTTCTGCACCCCTACATCCCCTGCTCTCCACTTTATCACCCTAGTCTGCACTTCTCCTCGACTGTACCTTGACCTCTCCTTACTCTTTCCTTCAACAACCCCCTCCTTTCGACCCCATTCTTTCCTACTCACAGCACCCCTCCTCTCCCTTACTCCCTCCACACCACTCTCCCCACCTACAACACTCCTTCCCCTCCTCTCCCCGTCCCGATTTCATTCCGACCCGACCCGACCTGGCCCGGCCCGACCGACCTGGACCGACCCGACCCGACCGACCTGACCTGACATGACCCGACCCGACATGACCCGACCCGGTTCCCTATTACCAGAATCGCTTACGGCTTCATTAAAAACCAGTTTAACTTGAGATAAAACAGTTTACCGGAAACCTTGTTTACTCAGGATGGGGGAGAGTCCACGGTATGTTTGATGACAATATAAGTTTTCAGCGGGAAAAAAGTTTCTTGGGATAAAACCTTAGTTTATCTGGATAATAAAGGAAAAGTTTATCGGGGGCAAAAGTCGAAGGTTACCTGGATAACAACCTGATAACTCAAAGTATAACCTGGATAATTTACCTAAAGTATAACCTGGATAACAACCTAAAGTTTACCTGGATAACAACCTAAAGTATAACCTGGATAACAACCTAAAGTATAACCTGGATAACAACCTAAAGTATAACCTGGATAACAACCTAAAGTATAACCTGGATAACTCAAAGTTTACCGAGGAGAAAAGCAAAGTTTACCGAGGCTTGGGAAAGACTGACACCTCAAGTCAGTAAATCTTCGTCTTGACTGTCTTGATTTCGAGGCGCTGAGATGAACCCCTGACGTGAGCTGAGATATTGTGGCAACCCCTGAGAGAGGCTGTGGGAGGGAAGCAGTGGGTGAGAGGAGGGTGTGGTAGGGAGTGAGTGATGAGAGGTGGGGTGTGTGGGGAGAGGCGTGGGGGGTGTAGGGTGTAAGAGGTATTAACATGGGTGTAGGGTGTAAGAGTGTATAATATGGGTGTAGGTGTAAGAATGTGTTGCATGGGTGTAGGGTGTGTAAGAGTGTATAACATGGGTGGGTGTAAGAGTGTATTAACATGGTGTAGGGGTGTGTAAGAGTGTATTAACATGGGTGTAGGTGTAGAGTGTATTAACATGGGTGGGGTGTAGAGTTAATGGGGGGGTGTATGTATAACATGGGTGTAGGGTGTGTAAGAGTGTATTAACATGGGTGTAGGGTGTATAGAGTGTATTAACATGGGTGTAGGGTGTAAGAGTGTATTAACATGAGTAGGGTGTGTAAGAGTGTATTAACATGGGTGTGTGTAAGAGTGTATTAACATGGGTGTAGGGGTGTAAGAGGTATTAACATGGGTGTAGGGGTGTGTGTAGAATGTGTGGGGTGTAAGAGTGTATACATGGGTGTAGGGGTGTGGGAGTTTAAAGTGGTAGAGTGCTAAACATGGGTGTAGGGTGTGTGAGTGTATTAAATGGGTGTAGGGTGTGAGTGTGTGATGTGTAGGTGTGTAGGGTAACATGGGTGTGGGTGTGTAAGAGTGTATTAACATGGGTGTAGGGTGTGTAAGAGTGTATAATATGGGTGTGTAAGAGTGTATAACATGGGTGTAGGGTGTAAGTGTATACATGGGTGTAGGTGTGTGGTGAGTGTGTTATGGGTGTAGGGTGTGAGAGTGTATTAACATGGTGTGGGTGGTGTATGGGTGTAGGTGGTAAGAGTGTGTGGGTGTGTATTAATGGTGTGGGTGTGAGAGGTATTCTGGGTAGGGGTGTAAGAGTGTGTTATGTGGGTGTAGGTGTAAGGTGTATTAACATGGGTGTGGGGTGTAAGAGTGGATAACATGGGTGTAGGGTATGAGTGTATTAACATGGGTGTAGGTGTGTAAGAGTGTATGATGTGTAGGGTGTGTAAGAGTGTATTAACATGGTGTAGGGTGTGTAAGAGTGTATTAACATGGGTGTGGGGTGTGTAAGAGTGTGTTCATGGGTGTAGGTGTGGGGGTGTGTGTGTGTTGGGTGTGGGTGTGTAAGTGTGTTTGGGTGTGGGGTGTGTAAGAGTGTATTAACATGGGTGTAGGGTGTGTGAGTGTGTAATATGGGTGTGGGGTGTGTAGAGGTATTAACATGGGTGTGGGGTGTGTAAGAGTGTTATGGGTGTAGGGTGTGTAGGGTTGTATGTGTGTGTGTGGGTGTGGGTGTATTAACATGGGTGTGGGGTGTGTAAGAGTGTATTAACATGGGTGTAGGGGTGTGTGGTTTGGGTGTGGGTGTGTGTGTTTGGGTGTGGGTGTGTAGGGTGTGTGGTTTGTGGGTGTAAGGTGTATTAACATGGGTGTAGGGGTGTGTAAGAGTGTATTAACATGGGTGTTGGGTGGTGTAAGAGTGTATTAACATGGGTGTAGGGTGTAAGAGTGTATTAACATGGGTGTGGGTGTGTAGAGTGTATTAACATGGGTGTAGGGTGTAAGAGGTATTAACATGGTGTAGGTGTGTAAGAGTGTATTAACATGGGTGTAGGGTGTAAGAGGTATTAACATGGGTGTAGGGTGTGTAGAGTGTATTAACATGGGTGTGGGTGTGAGTGTATTTGGGTGTAGGTGTAAGAGTGTATTAACATGGGTGTGGGG
>NW_024724117.1:0-21971 GCF_018991925.1 Homarus americanus | reverse complement strand
CTCTCTCCTACCTAACCCAAACAAGGGCTTTTCGAAAGTATACATTGGACACAATTGACTTAGTACATACATTGGTGGATTAACAAAAGCCCTCATTAGAGAAAGGTGAAGGAGCACACAGTGAACATACAGATTAATGTTTGCACGCATAGATCATGTAAGGTGAGGTGTTGAACACCAGACACGTAGTGTAGTAACTCCCTCACAGATGGCGTTATGAGGGGCCTGATGATGTAGCAGTTACCTCACAGATGGTGTTATGAGGAACTTCACATGATGATGCTGTAGCAAAACATTCACTACGTGGTGTCGTAGCATCTTGGGGACACCACGTGGTCCACATGACTCACTCATTCAAGTGGGTGAGGTGTGGTCCCAGGCCTCTCTATCGTGGAGTCTCAGGGGAGGTATAACCGGGTACCTGGGACCTCACTGTGTGAAGGTGGTTAGCTAGCTTGGGTAAGACTCAACTGCCGAGTTGTTGTTCACTGAGTTAAGCACTGTTCACCACTATTCATCACTGGTTCCATTCCTTTGCCAAATGAGGTAGTACCTTATGGCAAGAACTTGTTGATAGTCCGGTGGGGAGGAGGGTTCAGGGGAGTGAGTTGGTATGGGCCAACATATAAATAATAATAATAATAATAATAATAATAATTAACGGTTTATTGAAAGTGCTTGGCAGCCAGAAGGCTGAAAATATACAGTTACATATTTGGGGAATGGGTTACGAATTACAAATAATATACAAATAACATGAGTGACACAAATAAGACATATAATAACTAGCTGGGGAAAAGCTCAAACTACAGTTCATTTCAACATAGTGACAGTGCAAGGAGTAGTGTTTACTGGGAGTGAGTACACTGATTTATTACAAGTTATCGATAATTTTTACAATGGTTGGGACTGGGCTGTTCTTATAGAGATCAGTTCGTGCACGTATGGGCTGGATGCGGTTGTGGTGTCGAAGAGCAATTCTCGGACTAGGGATCTCAGGTGGTCGTAGGAGCCGGTGTCGGGGATGGTGTAGAAGCTTCTTACCAAATTTGCAGATGAGGTCGTGGTGATGGTCAGTGAGAGTCTAAAGGGTCAGTGTGTTGAGCGCTTCTTGATATGTGGAGTAGGAAGGGTAGAGAATAATCTTGCATGGCCTCTTTTGCACTTTTTCTAGGTGTTTACGTTGTGTGGCATTTAGGGAGGAAGACCAGGTGAGCTTGGGAAGTATGAATGTTGTGTAAACACTGAGGAGCTCGTGTGCAGGAACACCGAGGGACTTGAGTCGGCGTAGGAGGTGGAGACGGAAACTGGAGGATTTGATAACTTCACTGACGTGTGGTTTCTAATTTAGTTTGTTGTCTATATGTATGTGTGTGTGTGTGTATATACTACTGTACTTTTTAGATCCTCCTACGCAACCTAACCTATTATAGTTAAGTATAGTAGGCTATACACTATTTTGTTAGTATGTGTTATAAAATGTAATTGCATGTTATTATTATTAATATTATTATTATTAATATTATTATTATTCTTATTATTATTAGTATTATTATTATTATTATTATTATTTTTATTATTGTTATTATTATTACATACTAATATAATACTAAGTTGCCCACCAGATTTCCTCAGAGATGGGAGGAGCACATTGGCGGCGGTGTTGTTTATAATCCGCCCGATTACTGATTCCTATTCACCGAGCCAGAGCTGGCGGGCGGCGTGTTATGTGCCACGTTTTGTTTCCCATTGGGCGTACCGCTCAGCTGGGGAGTTGGAGATTTCATAAAAAGAAAGTTTGAGTGGAGAGCACACCTTTTCCTTCACATACAGTTATCTTAGACCATCTACTAGTATAATAGTTTGCACAAAAATACTCTACACTCTTTATAGGTTATTGTTATGTTGTTGTTTTTTTTTTACTTCTCATCAGATTGTGCATTCAACTAATATACACTAATAGTGTGTTTATTATTATGTTTTATAGTATTATTTCGTAAAATATTGGGTAACACAATTATAGTCACTAGTATAGTCTATTATATTATTGGGGTTTATAGCAGTTTGTGGTCTAATAGTATCATGCTTTATGAGTGGTGTTCTATGTAGTGATGATTAGGCAATAAAATATGCTTTGGGTGTTTATAGCAGTTTGTGGTCTACTAGTATCATGCTTTATGGGTGGTGTTCTATGTAGTGATGATTAGGCCATAAAATATGCTTTTTGTTTATTGCTAACAAAATATACTTTGCTCTACCGCTGTAGTGCAATACATGGTGAAACTTACATACACCGTTAATAAAGTATTGATGGAAGAAGAAGTAAGAGGAAGAATTGTGGAGGTAATGAACAGTGAGACAATGTATAGCCTCCGGGATGGCGGCAGCGTTTCTGTTATTAATATATAATAAGACAATAGGAAAATATGTTGTTGTCTCTACCTGTATTATTACCTTTGCGATAGCATGGTTAGATTTGGGGAGGACAGAGGAAGGAGCAGGAGGTTAGGAAGGGATTTGTAGTGGGAGAGATAGTGTCTGTGATCCTCGGATCACCACTCCTCGGATTATGTCAGTTCAAGTTTAGAAGCTCAATCAACTTTCCCTGATTACGAATTGGCAACCTTTCGATTTACAACAGGTACCTACTTACTGCTACAGTAGGTAGGTGAACAGGGACCAAGGGGGCTAGGAAGAGTGTCCAAACAACTTGCCTGTGTGATGTAGTCGTGGCCAGCATTAGGTTAGGATACAGACACATCTGGCTAGTTAGTAACGCTGTACCCATACCGGAACACTCAGCATGTAAACTTTGTGATACACCTTTAAAGCACTATATTATTGAATGTGACACTGTCAAAGACATCTTGAACTATGTCATTACTTCATTGAGGACATTACATTCTTGCTGTTTATCCCAAATTGGCTAGCCCACACACTGATTAGTCAACAGTTAGAATATGACTCCAATGTATGCTGCTGGTAAATGTGTACTGTCAATGAACCAGAGTGAAAATAAGGTCGCCTCCCTTGCTGCTGCTGCTGCTTCTGCGCCCTTCTAAGTCCCGTTTAAGTCCCCCACCCCAGGCCCCCGCAGTACCCCTTCACATCTACACCATTCAAAAACATTTACACTCAATTTCCACAGAGTGTTATCCTGCAAAACGTTGATGTCGTATATTTCTCTCTTTAAGTGATATCCTGTGGCTCCGAAGGGAGCCTGTTTGGTTAGGTTGTCTTGTGTGAACGAACCTTGGGTTCTTATTTCTTCTCTGTCTTCTTGGGGAGGAGCACAGCTTGGATGTTAGGAAGGACACCCCCTTGGGCAATGGTGACTCCAGACAGGAGCTTGTTCAGCTCCTCGTCATTGCGAATGGCAAGCTGAAGATGACGTGGGATAATGCGGGTCTTCTTGTTGTCGCGGGCGGCGTTACCGGCCAGCTCGAGCACTTCTGCTGCCAGGTACTCCATGACGGCTGCAAGGTACACAGGTGCACCTGCACCAACACGCTCAGCATAGTTGCCTTTACGCAAGAGACGGTGGATCCTACCCACGGGGAACTGGAGTCCGGCCCTGCTAGAACGGGACTTTGACTTGCCCTTCACCTTGCCTCCCTTGCCGCGTCCTGACATGTTGCTGCTGCTGCTTTTCGTGATAGTTAGTCCTTGGCGGGCCAGTTCAGAGGCTGATTGGACACAGAGGAGGAAGACTGACGTTCTTGCAGGGAACAGTACTCTGTAACGGTTTTCTTCGCCAGAGACCACTTTGCATCTTGTGCGATTGCACTCACACTTGTTCTTGCTATTTAAAGCATTGAAACATTTCATCTTTCATCAATTCATTTTAAAAGTGGCTCTGTCACTTACAATTTTTGACACCTCACGAGCGCCCAGGATTGACAACCTTAGCATTCCCTCCCCACAGTTAGTGTGAGTGACCCACACAACTGCGAGGGAAGAGCTAACTGTTGTCCTTCCTGACGTGGTAGGAGGGCTTTCTCTCTTACTTCTTTTTTTCTAATACTTACCCTGGCCGAGGCACCTGCTGAATTTTCATAATTCAGTATTCGTGCTAGAGCCCCCCCAGTGGTGCACACCTCACGGAGTGGGATTGTGTGTCTCCAGTGGGGGTCGGGGAAAACCTGGGCCAATCCAGCAGTGACGTCTGTGATCGTGCAGGCACACCACTGTTCGGGGGTCGTCCTTAGGTAAAAGTCTTTTTTTTGCACTGAGGGCCTTGCATAACCTTAGTGCACCAAAACCATACATGTAATTCAACAAGTAAAGCTGTACCCAAGGGGTGGTTCCCAGCCACCCCAACCATGCCCTCTGGGAGGGGAAGCACCAAGCCCCCCTCTGCTCGTCCAGGCAGGGACAGGCAGAGGCGGGAGCCCAATCATGACCCACGACTGCCACGACCAACGACAAACTCTGACAATGCAACGGCTACTGACCAAGCAACACAACAAAGACAAAACATACAAGTATCAGCTGAGAAGGCCCGAGTAATCCACTTTCGGACTCTTGACACGTCTACCTCGTTTGACAAAATTAATGGATTCATCATACAGAAGGCCATTAAGGATCAGATAGGGGACGTGGAGAAAGTCCGAAAGACAAGAAAAGGCGAACTCCAAGTTACTGTTAAAGACGCACAGCAAATGAGGGACGCCTTGAATCTTAAAACTTTTCATACAACAAAAGTGGTACCATATATCCCAGCATTTCTCAACACCTGTAAGGTTGTAGTTAACAGCTACGAATTTCAGGGGATGACTAATGACGAAATTAAGTACCACATGAAAGATCAAGGAGTCGTCGATGCTTACGTATTTAATAGGAAGACCACAGACGGTGAACGCAAACGATCAACTACAGCAGTACTCACTTTTGAAGGACTTGTTAGGCCCACTCATGTCTTGGTAGGATATGAGAGGGTCCAGACCAAAACTTACATTTCATTCCCAATGCGTTGTTTCAACTGCCAAAGGTTTGGACACACTGGTAAGGCCTGCCGTAACACCCAGGTATGCTCCAAATGTGCTCAGACCGGACACAGGGACGATGACTGTACACAGACGGAGGAAAAATGCTACCACTGTTCCGGTCAGCATGCTGCCTCAGACAGGAAGTGCCCTTCCTACCTGAGGGAGTATGAGATCAGTAAGGTGAGAGCAGAGAAAAATTTGGACTACAAGGAGGCTAAGATGCAGGTGGAGTTGTCCTTGCAGACACCAACACCTGGAATGTCCTTTGCATCCGCTGTATCTAAAAATACCTCACCTCCCAAAATGTGCACCACTGGAACGCAGACTGAGACCAAGACCATCGCAACACAGACTGACCCCACCATCACCGGTTATTCAACCACAGACGCCAAAGACGAGAACACTAATACAACTATGACCAATAACGAGACCCAAACTAACGAGTTATACCAGACCCCAAAACCCCAACAGACTCACGACCCTATCTACCCCAACGTAAGGAGGAGATCGTATTCAATAGAATGCATGATGAGAAAATCAACACCACAACCAATCATTTGCCTTTTTGAAAGGCAACCGGGGCAGGGAGCCCCTGCCGAGCAGAGTACTGGCTCTTTGGAGCCGGGAGACTGCTCATCTGATGAGGGGGATCCTTCCAAGGACCCTCTTTCCCCCCCATATACAAGAGGAAAGAAAAATAGAGCCCAAAACGCTGACCATATCAACTCTCAGATTTAAAATTCAGTATCATACAGTGGAATTGCAGAGGTGCTAGGAATAAAAACGCTCAATTTCATTTACTAATGTCATTATTCCGGCCGGACGTTTTTTGCCTACAAGAGACGCTACTTGCGGGTCACGACGACCCACCTGTATTCGACAACTACACGTCCTACAGGGGAGACAACCTAAGGGGGGTAGCCCTATACATTCGGAGTTCATTCGCCCAGCAAAGAGTCAGTCTGAACGTGAACCTGCAGGCTGTGGCGTGCAGAGTTAAGATTCGGACTGGCTATGTTGCCATCTGTTCACTATACTGTCCTCCGGGCGGGCTCATCGACGATGGTGAGCTTGAGGAGCTATTTAACCAACTGCCAGGAAAGAAAATGATCCTCGGCGACCTCAATGCTCGCCATTTGCGGTGGGGCAGTGTCCGGAGTGATGGGAGGGGAGAGCAGGTGGCTGCAGCTATCCTCAACTCCAACCTGTCTCTTCTGAATGACGGTAGTGCGACTCGAGTGGACGAACGATTTGGCACAGCGTCAGCTATAGATCTTTCTATAGTTGATGCTGCCTTGCTATTAGATTGTAAATTTTCTACATACGACGACTCTCTGGGTAGCGACCATTTTCCGATCTGCATTTCTTATGAGTGTGGCGCCCCAACGGCTACTCCCGAGGTGCGCTACAACCTTAGGAAGGCAGACTGGAGGGCCTACTCAGGAGCCGTTCGTATAGACACCATTGGACAAGACATCAACACCAAAATTACACACATACAACAAGCTATAATACACGCAGCAGACTTAACAATTCCTAAGACTTCTGCAAAAACCCACAGGCCTGGAGTTCCATGGTGGACACCAGACTGCCGACGAGTGGTCTGTGAGCGAAATAGGCTATGTCGTTTATTCAATAGAATTCCATCACTTGTAAACTTAATTGAATATAAAAAAGCTAGAGCCAAGGCTAGGAGGGTTCTCAGGGAGTGTAAGAGAGAGTCTTGGCGGGCGTTCGTCTCCACTATTAACAAGGATACCCCTTCCTCTGAGGTATGGTCGGCTATAAACCGGGTCAGATCCAAAGGAGGAAGGAGTTTTATCCCACAGGTGAGTAGTGGAGGGCGGATTCTCGACGAACCCCAGGCCATTGCCAACACCCTAGGCCAGAAGTTTGCAGATGCCAGTAGCTCCACTAATCACGATCCACGCTTCGGCGTGTTCCGTGATCGTGCCGAGCTCTTGCATCTCGACTTCGAGAACGGGGACGAACAGGGCTACAATCGAGCATTTTCCCCAGAGGAACTTTCCTTTGCTATTAAAAAGGGCAAGGGCTCTACTCCTGGACCTGACGGTATACGATACGAGATGATTAAGCACCTTGACCAGGAAACCTGGACAAATTGCTAGAAGTGTACAATGAGATCTGGACGTCCAGAACGTTTCCAAACTCATGGCACTTTGCCCATGTCGTACCGATCCCGAAGAGGGACAAATGCCCGAACAACACCAACTCATTCCGTCCGATTTCGCTCACAAACTGTCTGTGTAAGGTCATGGAACGTATGATAAAGCGTAGACTAATGTATTTTTTGGAAAGTAACAACTTATTGAATGATCGACAGTGTGGTTTCCGCCAAGGTAGAAGCACACTAGATCATTTAATAAGTCTTGAAACTGACATCTCAAAAGCTCTTTGCAGTAAAGAAACATTAATTGCAGTATTCTTAGATATAGAAAAAGCTTTCGACATGACATGGCGGACTGGCCTCATGATGAAGCTCCACGCCTTGGGTCTGAGAGGTAATTTGCCAATTTTTATTAGTAATTTTTTGCAGGACAGGACTTTTTCCGTCAAATTAAAAGGTAACGTAAAATCAGACACATTTGTCTTTGAAAATGGAGTTCCACAAGGTAGCGTTTTGGGCCCAATTTTATTCCTTATAATGATTAATGATTTCCTATCACCAGCCCCCAGCTTAAGTGACCTCAAATTCTCCTTGTTTGCTGACGATTGCGCAATCTGGCGCTCCTCTCGAGCTGAGAGGCTATCTGCACAAAGGGTGCAGGCTGGCCTAAAAGCCGCGGAACAGTGAGCAATACAATGGGGATTTAGGTTTTCAGTTGAGAAGACAGTAGGAGTAGTCTTCACTAAGAAACGTAACATTAGTAATCCAGTATTAAAATTAAATGATACTCCTATTAAATTTCAGACTTCAGTAAAATTTCTTGGTGTTCATTTTGACCGGAAATTAACGTGGAAAAACCACATTAACGAACTTGAAAGTAAATGTCTTAAAGTCACAAACATCCTGAAAGTTTTATCAGGTACTACATGGGGAGCCGATAGGAAATCTTTATTAATGGTGTATAAGACCCTGATCAGATCAAAACTTGATTATGGATGCCAGTTGTATGCTTCGGCATGCAACACCACACTCGCAAAGCTAACCAGAATACAGAACCGATGCCTTCGTCTATGTCTGGGTGCCTACAGGTGTACACGTGTAGGTAAACTAGAGGTTGAGGCCCACGTCCCTCCACTTCACATCAGGAGGGACATGTTGACGCTAAGGTACGGGTTGAGTACGGCTAGGAAGCGCGGCACAGACCACCCAGGTTGGTGTGCTGTTGCTAAATTCCGTTTCCTGCAGCTGCGTAGGTCCCCGTCCTCGGTTGTCCGCCTCCAGACCTTGTGCCAGGGTGCTGGTATCCATTTCGAAGACGTTGATAGATACGTTCCACCGTTGTGTCCGCCATGGGAGAACCCCAACTTCCATGTGGAAACATCGTGGCTTCCGGGAGCGAAGAATGACTTTCATCCTGAGCTCCTGAGGCAACTTTTCTATCAATTTCTTGAAGGATTCAGCGCCTATACTCACGTGTACACCGACGGGTCCAAGACTGAAGACAACGTCGGAGCCGGTATCTGGAGCAGAGACGGGGAGTGGAGCTCCCGCCTGCCGCGGCATACAACCATATTCTCTGCAGAAATGTTCGCAATAAGTAGAGCCATTGACATTGCAATAACAAGCAATGTCAATGATGTCGCTGTAATTTCAGATTCCATGTCAGCTCTTAAAGCAATTCAAGGTGGTGATACTACCAGCAATGAGATACAGGGCAACATTATTAATAAATTACATGAGTGTGCCAAGAATATTGTGCTGGTGTGGGTGCCTGGGCATTGTAACATTTGGGGCAATGAACAGGCAGACAGATTAGCAAGAGCGACTGTGGGTCTCGGGGAGACAACTAATGTACCCTGGGAGACTCAGTCGTGTCTCTCCTTGGGGAAGACATATACATTTGGAAAGTGGCAACTTGAATGGACTAGGTTGGATCTCCACAACACCTGGAAGACTAATATAGGAAACTGGCCCTCAGCATATAGAAAGAATAGGAGGGAAGAGGTCGTTCTCGCCAGACTAAGGCTGAACTGTACCTATCTGACCCACCTAGGGGCCTATCTTGACAATTCCTTCCCACCTATCTGTGCCACTTGTAACCTAATTCTCTCCATCAGACATATTCTGACTGAGTGCAGCCAGTACGAACCAGAGCGCCGGCAGCTGGTGATCCTAGCTGCCGAGCAAGGCTTCGTGCTGACTGTACCCAACCTATTGCAAGATAATGTCACCATAAGTGACGCAGTAATAACCTTCCTCAAGGAGACCCATCTTATCGGCATGTTATGATTGACACACGCATGAACTCTTTTTATATCTATTATATGTATGTAACCATGCCTTAAAAAATAAAAAATAAAAAAATAAAAATGAATAAAACAAAAATTAAAACATACAACATGAGAAACACATCACAAACCTTATCATTACATACAACACTCACATTTATCAAGCTAAACTGACACCCACCAACATATATTCAAACAAAAAGACACGGGCTACAAAAGACAAAATAAAAATAATAAAAAAAAAAAAATCACAGAGAAACTAGTCACCTGACAAGCCATTTCATCTGGTCTGTCACTAACTCACCATCATATCACTCATGCATACCATAATTCATCCCAAATAAAACAACAAGAAGAAAGAAGTAACCAAAATACCAAGAACAAGAAGAACACAAGAATAACAAGAAAAGAAGAAACAAGAACATCAGATTAGTTGTAGCAAGAAAGAAGACCAAGATTAGAAGAAGAAAGAAGACATCAGCTTCGGCCGAAATAGCCTAATGGCGAAGAGGCCAGTAATCCCCAACATCAGTCAGTCAGGGCCAGTTTTCAATTCTCTCGCTCCGCGCCACGAGTAACTGTGCCGCCATGCCTCCCAAAACTTCCGGAAAGGCTGCCAAGAAGGCTGGAAAGGCCCAGAAGGCCATTGCCAAGGGTGACAAGAAGAAGAAGCGCAGGAGGAAGGAAAGCTACAGCATCTACATCTACAAGGTACTGAAGCAAGTGCACCCCGACACAGGAGTCTCCTCCAAAGCTATGTCCATCATGAACTCTTTCGTGAACGACATCTTCGAGCGCATCGCTGCCGAGGCTTCCCGCCTGGCGCACTACAACAAACGCTCCACCATTACAAGTCGGGAAATCCAGACAGCTGTCCGACTCTTGCTGCCCGGTGAACTGGCCAAGCATGCCGTGTCTGAGGGCACCAAGGCTGTCACCAAGTACACCTCTTCCAAGTAAGAGGTTACTTGTGCACAACAAACACGCCATCCCACTACTACAACTTAATCGGCTCCTTCGGAGCCACAGTTACATGTTAAAGAGACAGTTACCGACAGTGATATATTGAGAGGGAAATAAATAAAAAAAAATTATAATAATCTGCATTCTCTATTGGCGTAGAAACAGGACTAAATCGAAACATTATAAATAAATAAATAAATTCTGCGTGGAGTACTTTTACACCCACTGCAAAGTGACATACATGGAGTGTGTTTGGGTTTCATTTCTTGTTTGCAGCACGCCTATTTCATGTAAACAATTCATTTTATTTTATTTTATTGAATTTTCTTTTATTTTAGTTATTTATTTACTTACTTATTCTTTATATATTAATTTGTTACTAGCTCTTGTTTTTTGCACCCACCCACCTCCCGAATTGATGACCTACTATACATTCGTGCCTGCACGACTGTTACCAACTTACCGTTAGGCGATTTGGGTAACCGAAATTAACGCTCTCCTACCACCAACCATTTCGATTGTCATGAAAATTATCTTCAGAACAGTTCTTTGGCCCTGAGAAGGGCCGAGTTATAGATGTCTGGTAGGTTTTGTTGTGCTTTTTCTTTTTCCCCAAGGAAGAGGACTTAAGCACGCTCTCCGCGGATGCGCCGGGCCAGCTGGATGTCCTTGGGCATGATGGTAACGCGCTTGGCGTGAATGGCACACAGGTTGGTGTCCTCGAAAAGACCCACCAGGTAAGCCTCAGAGGCTTCCTGCAGAGCCCTGACGGCAGACGACTGGAAGCGCAGGTCAGTCTTGAAATCCTGGGCGATCTCACGCACCAGGCGCTGGAAGGGCAGCTTCCTGATGAGTAGCTCTGTGCTCTTCTGGTAACGACGGATCTCACGAAGGGCGACGGTTCCGGGCCTGTAACGATGGGGCTTCTTGACACCACCGGTGGCTGGGGCGGACTTGCGAGCTGCCTTGGTGGCAAGCTGCTTCCGTGGAGCCTTGCCTCCAGTGGACTTGCGGGCAGTCTGTTTAGTACGGGCCATCTCGACGACGAAATAGTCAATACGGGCGGCCCGGCAGGCGGGCGGGCTTATATACAGACATTCTCCACCTCAGTGGCCACCTCATTGGCCACGAGTGCCGCATGCGTCATCCGCAAGCTACGCCCCACCTCCAAGAGGGAGGGACGGCCTTGGATGAACGATACTACCGCTGCGTCCACAGCACGCCACCTACTCCCACCAAACCGTGGGCGAGAGTGAGAAGAAAATCGACATCAAGCTAAGAAGACCAAGACATCCCCTCCACACAAGAAACCAAAACACAATCAAGCCGACCAAGCACTGAACATCCATTGCCCAACCCAACACGCACCTGACGCCTGACCTGACGCTTGACCTGACGCTTGACCTGACGCTTGACCTGACGCTAGCCTGGCCTTGTCTTGTCGCCTCCCTGCCGCGTCCAGCCGGGTTGTTGCTGCTGCCCCCATCTTATAATCCCTCACGCAAGCGGTGTTTAGCCACTGCATCTGTTCTCTCCTCCTAAAATTCACTTCAATCCTCCCTTTATTCTTCTCCTGAACCTCCTTCCCCCCTGTCACTAGCATTTTTCGATTCGATTCGGCGAAGCCACACCAGGACCACCTGTAGTAGCAACCACTGGACGAGGCAAAGGAGGCAAGGGACTTGGAAAGGGTGGCGCCAAGCGTCATCGTAAGGTGCTTCGTGACAACATCCAGGGTATCACCAAGCCCGCCATTCGTCGTCTAGCTCGGCGTGGAGGTGTTAAACGTATATCCGGCCTCATCTACGAGGAGACCCGCGGCGTCCTCAAGGTGTTTCTGGAGAACGTCATCCGTGACGCCGTCACCTACACCGAGCACGCAAAAAGGAAGACCGTCACCGCCATGGATGTGGTTTATGCCCTGAAACGGCAGGGCCGCACCCTTTATGGTTTTGGTGGTTAATCAACCTGATGGACGGGCGCACACCACCACCACCACCACGACAAACAAATATACGGACCTAATTTTAGGTCCACATTTAAATCGCTAAAGAGTTGGTTAGACACTGAGTAAATCGTTGAAAATATATCCAATAACATGATCCTCTCTAATTCTGGACTTGTGGTATGAGTATAGGTTGTGTGTGAACGTGTTGGAACCACTTCCTAATAATTGTCAGTCAGTCAGTCAACATCCACCTAACCTCCAGGTACCTCACCTAACTTCCTGTAGCGTCACCGAACCTCACGAAATGTAACCCAATGTAGTTTATAATCTATCCTAACATGACATAACATAACCACGCACTATATTACTTCGGTAAGAGTAATGAGTTTTAATACGCAAAGTTGCAGTTAGCATTCATTCATACATACATACATACATACATACATAACATGCTAGTGGCAGGGGGGATTGAAGTGAATTTTAGGAGGATAGAATAGGTGCAGTGGCTAAACAGCGCTTGCGTGAGGGACTTTAAGCAGCAACTCGCCTGGATGCGGCAGGATAGAGTCAGGTCAAGCGTCCGGTGCATGTTGGGTTCCGCCATGGTTTCTCAGTGTTTGGTCGGCTTGATTGTGTGTGTGTTGTTTTCTTGTTTGGAGGAAATGTCTTGGTATTCTTCTTCTTAGCTTGAAGTTGATTTTCTTCTAACTCTTCTCCTCTTGTTGTTCGTCTTCCCCGTGTCTGCTATCATTCTGTAAAGACTCTATATATGTATGTAGGTATGAGTGAGTAACAGTTGCCGGTTACAGTGATACTTCATATTCGCTGGTGTTGTACTGTATGGCTTCGGTATTTCTTAATATACAAACGGCACCGTTAGGGGATTGAGGTATTTAAAAACCAGCCTACATTACTTATATATAGAAATAAATAATGTGGCTTGGACAATAATGACGACTACTCTCTCCTACCTAACCCAAACAAGGGCTTTTCGAAAGTATACATTGGACACAATTGACTTAGTACATACATTGGTGGTTTAACAAAAGCCCTCATTAGAGAAAGGTGAAGGAGCACACAGTGAACATACAGATTAATGTTTGCACGCATAGATCATGTAAGGTGAGGTGTTGAACACCAGACACGTAGTGTAGTAACTCCCTCACAGAGGGCGTTATGAGGGGCCTGATGATGTAGCAGTTACCTCACAGATGGTGTTATGAGGAACTTCACATGATGATGCTGTAGCAAAACATTCACTACGTGGTGTCGTAGCATCTTGGGGACACCACGTGGTCGACATGACTCACTCATTCAAGTGGGTGAGGTGTGGTCCCAGGCCTCTCTATCGTGGAGTCTCAGGGGAAGTATAACTGGGTACCTGGGACCTCACTGTGTGATGGTGGTTAGCTAGCTTGGGTAAGACTCAACTGCCGAGTTGTTTTTCACTGAGTTAAGCACTGTTCACCACTATTCATCACTGGTTCCATTCCTTGGCCAAATGAGATAGTACCTTATGGCAAGAACTTGTTGATAGTCCGCTGGGGAGGAGGGTTCAGGGGAGTGAGTTGGTATGGGCCAACATATAAATAATAATAATAATAATAATAATTAACGGTTTATTGAAAGAGCTTGGCAGCCAGAAGACTGAAAATATACAGTTACATATTTGGGGAATAGGTTACGAATTACAAATAATATACAAGTAACATGAGTGACACAAATAAGACATATAATAACTAGCTGGGGAAAAGCTCAAACTACAGTTCATTTCAACATAGTGACAGTGCAAGGAGTAGTGTTTACTGGGAGTGAGTACACTGATTTATTACAAGTTATCGATAATTTTTACAATGGTTGGGACTGGGCTGTTCTTATAGAGATCAGTTCGTGCACGTATGGGCTGGATGCGGTTGTGGTGTCGAAGAGCAATTCTCGGACTAGGGATCTCAGGTGGTAGTAGGAGCCGGTGTCGGGGATGGTGTAGAAGCTTCTTACCAAATTTGCAGATGAGGTCGTGGTGATGGTCAGTGAGAGTCTAAAGGGTCGGTCAGTGTGTTGAGCGCTTCTTGATATGTGGAGTAGGAAGGGTAGAGAATAATCTTGCATGGCCTCTTTTGCACTTTTTCTAGGTGTTTACGTTGTGTGGCATTTAGGGAGGAAGACCAGGTGGAGGAGGCATAGGTGAGCTTGGGAAGTATGAATGTTGTGTAAACACTGAGGAGCTCGTGTGCAGGAACACCGAGGGACTTGAGTCGGCGTAGGAGGTGGAGACAGAAACTGGAGGATTTGATAACTTCACTGACGTGTGGTTTCTAATTTAGTTTGTTGTCTATATGTATGTGTGTGTGTGTGTGTGTGTATATACTACTGTACTTTTTAGATCCTCCTACGCAACCTAACCTATTATAGTTAAGTATAGTAGGCTATACACTATTTTGTTAGTATGTGTTATAAAATGTAATTGCATGTTATTATTATTAATATTATTATTATTAATATTATTATTATTCTTATTATTATTAGTATTATTATTATTATTATTATTATTTTTATTATTGTTATTATTATTACATACTAATATAATACTAATTTGCCCACCAGATTTCCTCAGAGATGGGAGGAGCACATTGGCGGCGGTGTTGTTTATACTCCGCCCGATTACTGATTCCTATTCACCGAGCCAGAGCTGGCGGGCGGCGTGTTATGTGCCACGTTTTGTTTCCCATTGGGCGTACCGCTCAGCTGGGGAGTTGGAGATTTCATAAAAAGAAAGTTTGAGTGGAGAGCACACCTTTTCCTTCACATACAGTTATCTTAGACCATCTACTAGTATAATAGTTTGCACAAAAATACTCTACACTCTTTATAGGTTATTGTTATGTTGTTGTTTTTTTTTTTACTTCTCATCAGATTGTGCATTCAACTAATATACACTAATAGTGTGTTTATTATTATGTTTTATAGTATTATTTCGTAAAATATTGGGTAACACAATTATAGTCACTAGTATAGTCTATTATATTATTGGGGTTTATAGCAGTTTGTGGTCTAATAGTATCATGCTTTATGAGTGGTGTTCTATGTAGTGATGATTAGGCAATAAAATATGCTTTGGGTGTTTATAGCAGTTTGTGGTCTACTAGTATCATGCTTTATGGGTGGTGTTCTATGTAGTGATGATTAGGCCATAAAATATGCTTTTGGTTTATTGCTAACAAAATATACTTTGCTCTACCGCTGTAGTGCAATAAATGGTGAAACTTACATACACCGTTAATAAAGTATTGATGGAAGAAGAAGTAAGAGGAAGAATTGTGGAGGTAATGAACAGTGAGACAATGTATAGCCTCCGGGATGGCTGTTATTAATATATAATAAGACAATAGGAAAATATGTTGTTGTCTCTACCTGTATTATTACCTTTGCGATAGCATGGTTAAATTTGGGGAGGACAGAGGAAGGAGCAGGAGGTTAGGAAGGGATTTGTAGTGGGAGAGATAGTGTCTGTGATCCTCGGATCACCACTCCTCGGATTATGTCAGTTCAAGTTTAGAAGCTCAATCAACTTTCCCTGATTACGAATTGGCAACCTTTCGATTTACAACAGGTACCTACTTACTGCTACAGTAGGTAGGTGAACAGGGACCAAGGGGGCTAGGAAGAGTGTCCAAACAACTTGCCTGTGTGATGTAGTCGTGGCCAGAATTAGGTTAGGATACAGACACATCTGGCTAGTTAGTAACGCTGTACCCATACCGGAACACTCAGCATGTAAACTTTGTGATACACCTTTAAAGCACTATATTATTGAATGTGACACTGTCAAAGACATCTTGAACTATGTCATTACTTCATTGAGGACATTACATTCTTGCTGTTTATCCCAAATTGGCTAGCCCACACACTGATTAGTCTACAATTACAATATGACTCCAATGTATGCTGCTGGTAAATGTGTACTGTCAATGAACCAGAGTGAAAATAAGGTCGCCTCCCTTGCTGCTGCTGCTGCTGCTTCTGCTTCTGCTTCTGCTTCTGCGCCCTTCTAAGTCCCGTTTAAGTCCCCCACCCCAGGCCCCCACAACCGCCCTTCACATCTACACCATTCAAAATCAATTTCACTCAATTTGCACAGAGTGTTATCCTGCAAAACGTTGATGTCGTATATTTCTCTCTTTAAGTGATATCCTGTGGCTCCGAAAGGAGCCTGTTTGGTTTGGTTGTCTTGTGTGAACGAACCTTGGGTTCTTATTTCTTCTCTGTCTTCTTGGGGAGGAGCACAGCTTGGATGTTAGGAAGGACACCCCCTTGGGCAATGGTGACTCCAGACAGGAGCTTGTTCAGCTCCTCGTCATTGCGAATGGCAAGCTGAAGATGACGCGGGATAATGCGGGTCTTCTTGTTGGCGCGGGCGGCGTTACCGGCCAGCTCGAGCACTTCTGCTGCCAGGTACTCCATGACGGCTGCAAGGTACACAGGTGCACCTGCACCAACACGCTCAGCATAGTTGCCTTTACGCAAGAGACGGTGGATCCTACCCACGGGGAACTGGAGTCCGGCCCTGCTAGAACGGGACTTTGACTTGCCCTTCACCTTGCCTCCCTTGCCGCGTCCTGACATGTTGCTGCTGCTGCTTTTCGTGATAGGAGTTAAATTTCCGCCCGCCACCTTGGTCTTTTATACCAAGCTCAGGATCAGGCCAGGTGGCCGTCTCGCGGACCCAACCAATGTAAGAGAGCAGTAGCTGCAGCCAGTCTGATCCTGAGCGGCCCGCTTTCGGTATATAAGGAGAAAGTTAGTCGGAGGCGCAGCACCCGCGGATGAGACAACCCTCCACCACCAATTGGTCGAGGCGTTTCACCTAGCGGCAGAAGAGGCTATCCCAAAAACAAAACCCACATCAAGACAGTACAATGATTACTGGTACTACTGTCCCAGGGTGAAAGAACTCAACCACAGAGTGAACATGGCCCGAAGAAACTACAGGAGACATCCCACGGCAACAAACAGACATCTCCTGCAAGTCATAGTCAAGGATACCAGGGAAGAGAAGGAAGAAATTAAAAACGCAAGCTGGCTCAAGTGGTGCTCCGAACTGAACGAGCACACCACCCTTGGCAAGATGTGGGCCCAGATCCGAAGGGCATCTGGGAAGGCAACCCCACCACCACCAACTCATCCCAACCCAGAAGAGGAAGCCGAGAGACTTGCAAAACTGTTCTCTGACCGAGCAGCAACGAAGAACCTCCCGAGACAGGCGGAGGAGACACAACGGCGTCTGCGACAGGTCAGACTCCAGATGATCCAAGAGGCCTGCAACAGTGAAGATGACACTGACAGACCATTCAACCAGCAAGAACTCCAGAAGTCGCTAAAACGAAGTAAGGATACAGCTCCAGGGGCCGACAGGATAACCTACTCCATGCTCTCTCATGCCGGTACAGCCGGACACGAGGCTCTGCTGCAAGCCATCAATGCCTCGTGGACAGCACAAAGACTCCCACCGGAATGGAAGAAGGCAGATATACAGCCCATTCCGAAGCCCAGAGAACCAGACAAGCCGAGGCCCATCTCCCTTCTCAGCTGCATAGCGAAGACCGGAGAAAGAATGGCTCTCAACCGACTCAAGTGGAAAGTAGGCAGCCCACACCCTCACATCTTTGCTTACACCGAGAACACCGGCACAGGCAACAACATCGCCGAGATACTCAGCACAGTGGACAACAAGCCAGCTCTGGTGGTCTTCCTCGACCTGGAGAAAGCCTTCGAACTAGCAAATCCTTTGGCCATTACAACTACGCTCGCTAAAAAAGGCGTCAAAGGAAGGTTGCTAGGGTGGATCCAGAACTACCTCACACAGAGAGAAGCACGAGTACGCTTTCAGGGAGCAACCTCAAGCTACAGGGTCCACGAAAACGGAACCCCACAAGGAGGCATCCTCAGTCCAATGCTGTTCAATGTCCTGATGGAAAATCTAGTCAAACTTCCCTTCAGACAAACAGCCAAGCTCCTATGCTATGCGGACGACTTACAGCTCATAGTAAGAGGATCGAACAGACTAGCCAACACGCAACACGCACTCCAACTTATAGAAGAAGAGTGCAACAGACTTGGACTCAAGATAAATCCAGCCAAGTCGAAAGCGATGGCCATCTGCACAGACACACCAGACAAGATGCTCTCCATACAAAACACGCCGGTAGTCTGGACCAACGCCCACCAGTGTCTTGGAATCTGGTTTGACCAGAAACTCACCTTCAAGCCGCAACTCGAGTATCTCAGGCACAGGACGAAGAGCAGACACAATATAATGAGGTCGCTCACCAGCAAATCCGCAGGAGCAAACCTTCATGTGCTCAAAGCCTACTACACAGCCGCCATCAGATCGCTGGTAGATTACAGTGCTCCAGCACTCATTGGACTGAGAGAAGACCAAATAGCTAAGCTAGAAGTCATTCAAAACAATGCTCTCAGGACCATGCGCGGAGCACCCATGTGGACCAGAATTTGCAATCTGCAAATGGAAACCGAGCTACCACCCCTGGCAGTACGAGTCAAGCAGGTGACAGCCGGTCTCCTCGCCAAAATCTGCAGAGCAGAAAAGCCCACAGCTGCCAAGATTCGAATCAGTGCCTCTCTCCACCTCGACCACAGAGTGCGAGGGGCCACCTGGTCGCACGAGGCAAGCGAGGTCATCCGACACCTGCAAGCAGAAACACTCGTCAAGAACAACCAAGACACACGAGACAATGGTTACACTGTTCCTCCACCATGGAGCCCTCCACCAGCCACACTCAAATTCACCGACCTCGGCGACAGTAAAGCCAACCTCCAGAAGGAGGACCTCAAAAAATATCTCTCCAAGCCATAGCCACCGAGACACCGGCTGATGCAGCATCATACTTCACAGACGGCTCGGTGGACCCAAAACATCACAGATCCGGAGCGGCCTTCTACACCCAAGGTCAGACCCTCAAATGGAGACTTTCCAACGACTGCTCCACCCTACAAACAGAACTGGTAGCAATCTCAAAGGCCCTACAACACGCTGCAACACAACACAACAAGTCCGTCATAATTCACACGGACTCGAAATCGGCCATGCAAGCGCTGCAACACAGTCAACCAAGAGACAACGTCCACATCATCACCTCGATCCTCGCGCAGCTACAGGAATTCCAAAGCCAAAGCCGACCAGTCGTCTTACACTGGATTCCCAGGCATGTAGGGATCGGAGGAAACGACGTGGCAGACGAAGCAGCCAAGGCAGCTACACGTTCCAGTAGCGTACACATCCAAGTTCCAGCAAGTGTGCAACAGATCAAAAATCACCTCAGAAAGACTACCAAGCGCCACATCAAAAAGAGCTTCCTTCATGCACTCAACGCTGGTTCCCAATCAGCCAAATGGTACCTGGCGGCCACAAAAGGGGAACCACCTTTCGCAGACAAGAAAACTCCAAGACAAACCCAAGTCAGCCTTCACCGACTACGACTAGGGTACAAGTGCTCCTGGCAGATGATCGGAAATGACGTCACGGAATGCACCTACTGTCAGGAGCCAGCAGCCAACCCACTTGAACACTATCTCCTCGATTGCGAGGTCACACAAAGCCTCCGAAACAGAACTCAAATCTCCCAAGAAACACACACAACACCAGCAGCCACTCTAACCCGAAAGGCCCATACAGACCACATTCACCACCTACTCCGGGTCATCACACGATACCCACCACCCAGATAGCTTAGAAAGCATCCTCTCCCAGCAAGTGCGGACCCCAGTTCGGGGGGCGCGCCACTCCGAAGCTGACCACGTCCAAGAGTGGGGGCTGGTGGTAAGCGTCCACTGATCGGGGGTCCGCTCACACTTGCAACCTGCAGTATCCCTCCAATCTGCAGGTGGGACCACCTCCAATCCCAATCCGGTCTGGCTGCTCCTGGAGCTCCAGCCGGAACCACCAAACAGGCCGCCTATAGGCAAAGGCCCGTGTCGGACTACGGTCCGACAATCTATACAACAACAACAACAAGGGCCAGTTTTCAATTCTCTCGCTCCGCGCCACGAGTAACTGTGCCGCCATGCCTCCCAAAACTTCCGGAAAGGCTGCCAAGAAGGCTGGAAAGGCCCAGAAGGCCATTGCCAAGGGTGACAAGAAGAAGAAGCGCAGGAGGAAGGAAAGCTACAGCATCTACATCTACAAGGTACTGAAGCAAGTGCACCCCGACACAGGAGGCTCCTCCAAAGCTATGTCCATCATGAACTCTTTCGTGAACGACATCTTCGAGCGCATCGCTGCCGAGGCTTCCCGCCTGGCGCACTACAACAAACGCTCCACCATTACAAGTCGGGAAATCCAGACAGCTGTCCGACTCTTGCTGCCCGGTGAACTGGCCAAGCATGCCGTGTCTGAGGGCACCAAGGCTGTCACCAAGTACACCTCTTCCAAGTAAGAGGTTACTTGTACACAACAAACACGCCATCCCACTACTACAACTTAATCGGCTCCTTCGGAGCCACAGTTACATGTTAAAGAGACAGTTACCGACAGTGATATATTGAGAGGGAAATAAATAAAAAAAAATTATAATAATCTGCATTCTCTATTGGCGTAGAAACAGGACTAAATCGAAACATTATAAATAAATAAATAAATTCTGCGTGGAGTACTTTTACACCCACTGCAAAGTGACATACATGGAGTGTGTTTGGGTTTCATTTCTTGTTTGCAGCACGCCTATTTCATGTAAACAATTCATTTTATTTTTTTTTATTGAATTTTCTTTTATTTTAGTTATTTATTTACTTACTTATTCTTTATATATTAATTTGTTACTAGCTCTTGTTTTTTGCACCCACCCACCTCCCGAATTGATGACCTACTATACATTCGTGCCTGCACGACTGTTACCAACTTACCGTTAGGCGATTTGGGTAACCGAAATTAACGCTCTCCTACCACCAACCATTTCGATTGTCATGAAAATTATCTTCAGAACAGTTCTTTGGCCCTGAGAAGGGCCGAGTTATAGATGTCTGGTAGGTTTTGTTGTGCTTTTTCTTTTTCCCCAAGGAAGAGGACTTAAGCACGCTCTCCGCGGATGCGCCGGGCCAGCTGGATGTCCTTAGGCATGATGGTAACGCGCTTGGCGTGAATGGCACACAGGTTGGTGTCCTCGAAAAGACCCACCAGGTAAGCCTCAGAGGCTTCCTGCAGAGCCATGACGGCAGACGACTGGAAGCGCAGGTCAGTCTTGAAATCCTGGGCGATCTCACGCACCAGGCGCTGGAAGGGCAGCTTCCTGATGAGTAGCTCTGTGCTCTTCTGGTAACGACGGATCTCACGAAGGGCGACGGTTCCGGACCTGTAACGATGGGGCTTCTTGACACCACCGGTGGCTGGGGCGGACTTGCGAGCTGCCTTGGTGGCAAGCTGCTTCCGTGGAGCCTTGCCTCCAGTGGACTTGCGGGCAGTCTGTTTAGTACGGGCCATCTCGACGACGAAATAGTCAATACGGGCGGCCCGGCAGGCGGGCGGGCTTATATACAGACATTCTCCACCTCAGTGGCCACCTCATTGGCCACGAGTGCCGCATGCGTCATCCGCAAGCTACGCCCCACCTCCAAGAGGGAGGGGCGGCCTTGGATGAACGATA
>NW_024724116.1:0-5031 GCF_018991925.1 Homarus americanus | reverse complement strand
CCTAAACGGGTGGCCCTGCCTCACACCTCGGGTCTTGGGGCTGAAGTGCCCCGGCCCTAACACACCGGGTCATGGCAATCAAGGAGCGGATCGTGCCCGCACACCCCGGGTCATGTACTGAAAGGGTGTCCGCCCACACACCCGGGTCATGTCATTGAAGGGTGCTCTGCCCTCACACCCCTGGGTCATGTCACTGAAAGGGTGCACGGGTCTCAGCACCCCGGGTCATAGCACTGAAGGTGCCCGGATCTCATGCTACTCCCGGGTCAAGGGAAAGGAGGTGCCTGGCCCTCACACCCCTGGATTCATGGCACTGAAATTTGCGCCTGGCCTCGAAACCCTGGCCAAGGGTGCTGAAGGTGCCAGGCCCTCACACCCCTGCCTGCAGCACTGTAGGGGTGCCTGGCCCTCACACCCCTGCTTCATGGCACTGAAGTGCCCACCTCACACCCCGGTTCATGACACTGAAGGGAACCCCGGCCCTCACACCCCTGGTCATAGCACTAAGGCACGCCTGCACCCGGCCGCGGACCCAAGTGCTCGGCCCTCACACCACGAAGCCTGTAGGGGTGCCCTGCCCTACACCCTGTTCATTGCACTGTAGGGGTGCCCGGCCCTCACACCCCGTTTCATGGCACTGAAAGGGTGCCCGGCCCTCACACCCCGGTTCATGACACTGAAGGGATGCCCGGCCCTCACACCCCGGGTCATAGCACTGTAGGGGTGCACGGCCCTCACACCCCGGGTCATGGACCTAAAGGGGTGCCCGGCCCTCACACCACGGGTCATGGGGTTGAAGCGGTTCCCGGCCCTCACACTTCGGGTAATGGTGCTGAAGGGGTGCCCGGCCCTCACACCCCGGGTCATGTCACTGAAGGGGTGCCCGGCCCTCACACCCCAGGTCATGTCACTGGAGGGGTGCCCGACCCTCACACCCCGATTCTTGGCACTGAAATCGAGCCAGGCCCTAACACTCTGGGTCATGGCACTGAAAAGGTGCCCGGCCCTCACACCCCGTGTCATATGGAAGGGTGCCCGGCCCTCACACCCCGTGTCATGTGAAGTGGTGCTCGGCCCTCACACCCCGATTCATAGCTCTGTTGGGTTGCCCGGCCCTCACACCCCGTTTCATGGCACTAAAGGGGTGCCCGTCTCTCACACCCCGGCTCATGGTACTAAAGGGGTGCCCGGCCCTGACACCCGGGGTTAAGTCACTGAAGGGGTGCCCGGCCATCACTCCCCGGGCCATGGTGCTGGAGAGGCGCCCGGCCCTCATACCCCGGGCCATGGTGCTGGAGGGGTGCCCGGCCCTCACACCCCGTGTCATGTGAAGGGGTGCCCGGCCTTCACACCCCGGTTCATAGCTCTGTAGGGGTTCCCGGCGCTCACACCCCGTTTCATGGCACTGAAGGGGTGGCCGGCCCTCGCACCCCGGGTCATTGCACTGAAGCGGTGACCCGGCCGTCACACCCCTGGCCATAGCACTGAAGGTGTGCCCGGCCCTCCCACACCTGGTTATAGACCTAAATGGGTGGCCGACTCTCACACCTCGGGTCATGGGGCTGAAGGGGTGCCCGGCCCTCACACTCCGGGTCATGGCACTGAAAGAGTGACCGGCCCTTACACCCCGGGTCATGGCACTGAAAGGGTGCTCACCTCACATCCCAAATATAGCACTGAAGGGGTGCCCGGCCCTCATACCCTGGGTCATGGTGCTGAGGGTGCCTGGGCCTCACCCCAGTTCACAGCACTGCAGGGTGCCCGGCCTCACACCCTGGGGTTTCATGACACTGAAGGGGTGCCCGTAACTGACGCTCCGAGTCATGTCACTGAAGGGGTGGCCGGCCCTCGCACCCCGGTTCATAGCACTGAAGGGGTGCCCGTCCGTCACACCCCGGTTCATGACACTGAAGGGGTGCCCGGCCCTCACACTCCGGGTCATGGTGCTGGAAGGGTGCCCGGCCCCCACACCCAAAGTTATGACACTAGAGGGGTGCCCGGCCCTCACACCCCGGGTCATGTCACTGAAGGGGTGCACGGCCATCACACCCCTGGAAGGGACCTAAAGGGGTGCCCGGCCCTCACACCCAGGGTCATGGGGTTGAAGCGGTTCCCGGTCCTCACACCACTGGTCATGGAGCTGAAGGGGTGCCCGGTCATCACACCCAGATTCATGGCACTGAAAGGGTGCCCGGCCCTAACACCCCGGTTCATGGCACTGAAAAGGTGCCCGACCCTCACACCCGTGTCATGTGAAGGGGTGCCCGGCCCTCACACCGCGGTTCATAGTTCTGTAGGGGTGCCCTGCCCTCACACACCGTTTCATTGCACTAAAGGGGTGCCCGGCCCTCACACCCCGGGTCATAGCACTGAATAGGTGCCCGGCCGTCACACCCCTGGCCATGGCACTGAAGGCATGCCCGGCCCTCACACCCCTGGTCATAGACCTAAACGAGTGCCCGGCCCTCACATCCCGGGTCATGGGGCTGAAGGGGTGCCCAGCCCTCACACCCCGGGTCATGGCACTGAAGGAGTGACCGGCCCTTACACCCCGGTTCATGGCACTGAAAGGGTGCCCAAACCCACACACCCCGGGTCGTGTCATTGAAGGGGTGCCCGGCCCTCACACCCTGGATCATGTCACTGAAAGGGTGCCCGGCCCTCACACCCAGGTTCATAGCACCTAAGGGGTGCCCGGCCCTCATACCCCGGGTTATGGTGCTGGAGGGGTGCCAAGCCCTCACACCCAGATTCATGGCACTGAAATCGAGCCCGGCCCTCACACCCCGGGTAATATTGCTGAAGGGTGCCCGGCGCTCACACCCTGATTCATGGCACTGAAGGGGTGCCCGGCCCTCAAACCTCGGGTCATGGCACTGAAAAGGTGCCCGGTCCTCACACCCCATGTCATATGGAAGGGTGCCCGGCCCTCACACCCCGTGTCATGTGAAGTGGTGCCCGGCCCTCACACCCCGATTCATAGCTCTGTTGGGTTGCCCGGCCCTCACACCCCGTTTCATGGCACTAAAGGGGTGCCCGTCTTTCACACCCCGGCTCATGGCACTAAAGGGGTGCCCGGCCCTCACACCGCGGTTCATAGCTCTGTAGGGGTGCCCTGCCCTCACACCCCGTTTCATTGCACTAAAGGGGTGCCCGGCCCTCACACCCCGGGTCATGGCACTGAATCGGTGCCCGGCCGTCACACCCCTGGCCATGGCACTGAAGGTATGCTCGGCCCTCACACCCCTGGTCATAGACCTAAACGAGTGCCCGGCCCTCACATCCCGGGTCATGGGACTGAAGGGGTGCCCAGCCCTCACACCCCGGTTCATGGCACTGAAAGGGTGCCCAGCCCACACACCCCGGGTCATGTCATTGAAGGGGTGCCCGGCCATCACAAGCTGGATCATGTCACTGAAAGGGTGCCCGGCCCTCACACCCCGGGTCATAGCACTGAAGGGGTCCCCGGCCCTCATACCCCGGGTCATGGTGCTGGAGGGGTGCCCGGCCCTCACACCCCAATTCATGGCACTGAAATCGAGCCCGGCCCTCACACCCCGGGTCATGGCACTGGAAAGGTGCTCGGCCCTCACACCCTGTGTCATGTGAAGGGGTGCCCGGACCTCACACCCCGGTTCATAGCTCTGTAGGGGTGCCTGGCCCTCACACCCCGTTTCATGGCACTAAAGGCGTGCCCGGCTCTCACACCCCGGCTCATGGCACTAAAGGGGTGCCCGGCCCTCACACCCTGCATCATGGTACTGAAGCGGTGCCCGGCCGTCACACCCCTGGCCATGGCACTGAAGGTGTGCCTGGCCCTCACACAGCTGGATATAGACCTAAACGGGTGGCCCTGCCCTCACACCTCGGGTCATGGGGCTGAAGGGGTGCCCGGCCCTCACACACCGGGTCATGGCACCGAAGGAGTGATCGGCCCGCACACCCCGGGTCATGGCACTGAAAGGGTGTCCGGCCCACACACCCCGGGTCATGTCATTGAAGGGGTGCCCGCCCTTCACACCCCGGGTCATGGGGCAAAGCGATCCCCGCCCTCACACCCCTGGGTCATGGTGCTGAAGGTGCCAGGCCCCACCCCGGTCATGCAGCACTGGGGGTGCCGGCCCCTCACACCCTGCTCATGGCACCGAGTGCCCAGCCTACACCTGGTTCATGACACGGAGTGATGCCTGGCCTCACCCGTGTCACTGACTAAGGGGTGCACGGCCTCACACCTCCCGGGTCATGGACCAGCGTGCCGGCTCACACCTGATTCATAGCTCTGTTGGGTTGCCTGGCCCTCACACCCTGCTTTCATGGCACTAAAGGTGCCCGCCTCACACCGGCTCATGGCACTAAAGGGGTGCCCGCCCCACACCCAAGGTCACAGAAGGGGTGCCTGGCCATCACCCCCCGGGCCATGGTGCTGAGAGGAGCCCTGCCTCATAACCCGCCATGGTGCTGGAGGGGTGCCCGGCCTCACCACCCTATGTCATGTGAAGGTGCTCACACCCCGGTTCATAGCTCTAGGGTTCTCGGCGCTCACACCCCTGTCATGGCACAAGGGTGCCCTGGCCCTCACACCCCACCACATGACACTGAAGGGGTGCCTGTAACTGACGCCTGGGTCATGTCACTGAAGGGGTGCCGGCCCCGCACCCAGGGTCACAGACCAAGGGTGACCCAGGCCGTCACACCCTGGCCATAGCACTGAAAGAGGACCGGCCCACCCCGGTCAGGCACTGAAGGGTGCTCGGCCCTCACACCCCGGGTCAGCACTGAGGGGTGCCCGCCCTCATACCCCAAGGTGCTGAGGGTGCCCGGCTCTCACCCCACCACAGCACTGAAGCGGTGCCACTTCACACCAGCATTTCATGCACTGGAAAGGGTGCCTGGCCTCACACCCCTGATTCCTGGCACTGAAGGGTGCCTGGCCCTCACCCCGGTTCAAGCACTGAAGGTGCCCGCCCGTCACACCCCGGCTCATGATACTCGAAGGGTGCCCGGCCCTCACACTCAGCAGAGCGTCGGCTC
>NW_024724115.1:0-11935 GCF_018991925.1 Homarus americanus | reverse complement strand
ATTACCTAGATAACTGCATATAAATGCATATTTTGGTAAAATATTCATCTGGCAGTATCTCTTTGTTGCCACTGAATGAGCACACGTGGTACTGGGAGGTGAGGTGAGGTGTGGTTAGGTGAAGTGAGGTGAGGTCACGTCGCTTTAATCTGTCGTTTCCACACCTGGTCATGACTCATTGGTATTTCTGGGTTAACCCCACCCCCTGACTGCTGTTGCTGCAGCAGAGTAGACTAGTGAGTTAGTCAGTCAGGAACAGTGCTGCTGTGTGGAGCTACTCTCTTCTGCTGCTCGTGAAAATGCCGAAAGTACAAAGAAACCAAAATGAAGTGCTGAGATCATATGTAAAGGAATTTGATGCATTTACTACTGATGGAAGTGTACTGTTTTGTAAATATTGTGAAGCACCAGTGACAGCGAGCAAGAAATTTCAAGTCCAACAACACCTTAAAACAAGCAAGCACATCCGACTCGAACCTGTTAAGTCCAATAGTGCACAAAAGGAGCAACAACTACTTCTTGCATGTTCCAGTAAGTCAGGGCCTGATCGTTCCCAGTTCAACGTGGTAGATTTGTGCAAGGCATTTGTTTCAGTGATTCCATTGCATAAACTGAATAACAAGTGCCTAAAAGTCATTCCTGGAACAGTATACTGGTGCCTGACGAATCAACATTACGTAAGAATGCAACCACAATCTGTAATGTCTGAAAATATGTCAGTCTATAATGTAAATACATGTTCATATATATTTTTTGAAGCACTTTCACATATATATGTTAAATACATTACGTATATTGCTTAATAAACATTAACATTAGTTTATATTAACTATTTTGTTTCCGTATAACCTGCATTCTTGGCTTTATAAGTGACATTTTTAGTGCATATAAATGCATATTTCCCCTGTTTTAGTGCATATTTGCATGCATATTTCATGGTTTTTTAGTGCATAACTATCCGGGCCCTAGTTATAATCATGGTTGTGGTTGTTATAATAAGTGTCTCTTTCTTCTTTATGTTTTATCTCATTATTCTTACTCTTTTTACCTACATTTAACCGACTAATTTCTACATGTTATCATCCAAATACTTGTTCTCATTTTTGTTTTACTTATCGCTGTCCTTCCTTTGTCTCCTTTTCTAGTCTCCTTCTCTAGTCTCCTTCTCTACTAACCTTCTATACCATTCTTATTCTGTCCTTCCATCCCTCCATTCATACCTCCACCTCTCACTATCCCTCTCTCCCATCTCCTTTCCTCGCCTCTTAAGGATAATAATGCTTCAGTCTCTCTTCTTCTCCTTCTCTTCTCCCTTTCTATCTTCTCCATGCATTCCTGTTATTAACTTTTTCTCTCTTCTCCTTTTTCATATACAGTCAGCCACAGGAATAAATATACTGTACACACTGTAGCTGTAAGGTCCGAAAATGGTCTGGTAACATTGAAACTGAGCATCCAGACGCATGATGAAACTCAGCTCCCCCCCCCCCACCTGTTATCTCTAACTATTGTCTGTTTCCCCTTCTTTATTCTTCTATTTACTAGTGAAGATGTTAGGATGATAATGAGGGTGATAGTGAAGATGTTAGGATGATAATGAAGGTGATAGTGAAGATGTGTGAGAATGATAGTGAAGATATCTGATGATTATAGTGAAGATGTGTGAGAATGATAGTGAAGATGTGTAAGGATTTTAGTGAAGATGTGTAAGGATTTTAGTGAAGATGTGTGGTAGGATGACAGTGAAGATGTGTGTTAGGATGATAGTGAAGATGTGTTTAAAGATGATATTGAAGATGCATGATGAGATGATAGAGAAGATGGTTGTTAGGATGATAGTGAAGGTGTGTTTGGATGATAGTGAAGATGTAAGCAGTAGTGGTGTGGACACTTATAATAGGGATGGCCACCACTCTCACCACACCTATAAGCAGTAGTGGTGTGGACACAGTCAAAATAGGGGTGGCCACCACTCTCACCACACCGCTCTCACCTGAGATTCGTCACAGGTGAAAAATACCCCTTCACCAGAACCACAGCTGAGATACATAGAGACCTGAGAATAAAACCTACCAACCAGTAGCTACACACCCTGGCCAGCAGAATCTGGCAAAAGATAGAACGTTCAGAGCAAGAACTCCTTCAAAGATTCCCATCAGACAAGAACAACAACCATACATGGCTCCCAAAAAGTTACTAAATCTCAAAAGGTTCATTACCACCCCCCATTTATACGGCCAGGCAATAGACAACTTCCCTAGACCAGAATCCGCCAGTAGGGTCGGCGGAATATGAAATACTCTAAGGCCCTCAAAACACCCATATGTGTGATAGGGTAGGCTGTCTAGTGCCTGTACCAACGGACAATAACTAACCCATGACACAAACCTAACACACTATTAGCTTAGTTAACCCACAGCAAGGCGGTCAGCCCGCCTCCTCCTATCTCCTCCAAAATTTCTTCAATTTCCCAACTATAACTTCCTTCCTCCACCTCTAATCTTCTTTCACCCTCTCTATCTCTACAAAAAAAGAGAGAGAGAGAGAGGCTGCGAGGGTTCCTGGTGAGGAGGAGAGAGAGACGAGTGTACCTGGTAGGGGGCAGGTCGTTTGTTTCCTCCCTCAGGGGTTCACATTATCTTCTCCGGGAGACTATTTTGTGGGTCCTGGGAGGTGGTGCCGCATATTTTCTCTCGCCGGTGATGCACTTTGAGATTCCCGAGAATTTGTGATGTAAATTTTGAAATCAAGTAAATTTTTCTCTCCTCAAGGACGAGATACGTTAAATTTCTCGGCTCTCGGGAGTCTGCTGTAGATATTTATTCTGGAAATGTGGAGGAATAAGTGAGTATCGAGTACGTTTATATACCATGGTGTATTATATGTATGTTGTAGATAAGTTAGCCGAACTTAGTAGTTTACTGTGATTTTCTCAAGAAGAAAACAGAGGTTATAAGTTATTTCATACTGATAAGAAGAATAGGAATGGGAGCGGGGTGCCAGTCTATGTTAGGGATAATATATAAGTGTGAAATTAATAGGGAAATAAAAACTGAATTGAATACAGAAACAATTTGGATAGAATTAACTGGTGGAAGGAAAAAAAACAATCACAGGAGTAATATATAAACCTCCTAATCTTGATAGGATTGATGGGCAACTTATTTGGGATGAAATACGTTGGGCATCCGGAAAGAGTAAGTCGGTGCTACTATTGCGTGCGGGGGTGCTGGTGGTAGAGTGGTACCGCTCTTGCCTTCGCAAGCTAGATGTCACGGGTTCGATTCTCGGGCCGGTGGAAGATGTTTGGACACACTTCCTAGCCCCCATTAGTCCCTGTTCACCTAGCAGTAAAGTAGGTACCTGTTGTAAGTCGAAAGTTACGAATTCGTATTCAGGGAGTTGTTGGAGCTCCCAATAACTTGATGACACAAACCATTGACTCTTCAGGCTTCTATGCCGTTGACTCTTCAGGCTTCTACGCCCTTAACTCATGAGACATAAAGGCAAGCATGAACTTAGCATGCTTCCCTGTTGGGCACTGTAAACGCTTCTGCGCTTCACCTTACACAAGGATGTAGGGGGGTGCCCAATAAAATAAATAAATATATATATATATATATATATATAGAGTGCTGTCTACAAGATACTTAGGTTAGGTTAGGTTAGGTTAGGTCAAGAAAAAAGTATGATGTGTTAAAGTTAGCCTTGGCAGGTAGCCGTAGAGGTGTGTGTATGTGTGTGTAGGTTTGGCTGATAGACCTGCGCATAGTGCCACCTGTCAGAAGTGAAAACTACATCCCGCCGCTCCCTATTGGATATTGCTTTCAACCCAATGAGATTTGTGAGGAAAAGCGAGAAAAAAGAACTTGTAATTTACTTAGAAAGTTGAAGAATAAATATAATCTATATTGAAATTACATTCAGGAGATGGTTTAGGGTTTTGTGAACAACTAGATGATTCTGAAGTAAGTGAAGTAGAATTCAACAAATATGTCAAAAGAAAAAGGGAAACTGAACTGTAGACTAAGATAAACACAACTGAAGCCTCGAAACCCTGATGGAGAAAATGAGAGAACAGATCAATATATAACAAGTATCCACATAATAAACTTTTGATGTAAACAATGCCCAAATTAACCAACTTTTGCCATGGTAACTGTTCGCGCATTGATAACAAGTATGGTGTTGCATGTGACATAGTAAACGATGACCTGAGATAGTGTGTGTCCAGGGATGACTAACAATCATTTGGCAGTCAAGGCATCACTAGTTCCATATTCACCCTGTCGTGATGATAGGTCGTGGTCAGGGTCTATATCAGATTAAGTTCTGTTGATGGTTGTGTCACTGATGATGCTCAAGTTCTGCTGCAATTTGTTTATGGGAAGCAACAGGTCCACCTCGCCTCACTTTTTTTTTCTCCAGGTAACAGTTTCCCGCCAGGCAAGGTGAACTGCCCGCGTGTTCTCACTTTACATGTAAATAAGAAAAGTTAAGAAATGTTTGATGACTGTTACCACATACTGTATATTTATGTATGTATGTATGTATGTACCTCGCCTAGCAAGCGAGCGGACTCGAGTTCGATCCTCAGGCAGGGTGAAACTATGGGCAAATTTCTTTACGCCATTTGCCTCTGTCCACCCAGCAGTAATTGGGAACTTGGATGTTAATCGATTTGCGGATCGTATTCCGGGATAATGGTTCGCCAGTGCAGTTGGCGAGCTGTCCGGTCTTCTCGGACTATTCCTTGACACTGGGACATGCAACTCGTTAACTTAGGGTGTGGTTGTGGTGTTGGCGACAGCTTCTACACCTTAAACAAATTCACGCCTAGGTGGCCCTTGGGCCGGCCATCCTCGATTTAGAGGGCTTGCATTAATAATTAATTAATTATTAATTATGTACATTAATAATCTTTAAAACCCAACTGACAAAATAAATTTCATTTCAAACGAATTTTCGGGAAAGATCTGCCATTAACACTTTCATAACCTTTAACGGAAAGAAATATGCGCCATAAATGTAAAATTAATTACATTAAATTAAACATTTTTCTTGTTATGTTTCCTAATCTGTTGTGCTGTGTTGTGTTCATAGTGTGTGTGAGTATATGAACAGAGAGTTCACAAGCTTATAAATATTATTTTAATTTGGCTGATTGTGAATTTTTGTGTGTTACTGCTGGGGCTGTTTGTTTACACTGTGGATGTGACTCGGTGTGATAACAAGAGAGAATGAATAAAATTTAGAGATCAAAATAAAATGTGTCACTAATTTCTCCTCTGTTCAGTCCTGCATGACATCGCTGGAGCAACAGTGGTCCAAACACAAAATTGGGCATTTTTAATGATGCATAATTTTTTCTCCTTCTGACTGCCACGCACTCCTGAGTCTATTTACATAATTCATCATTTACATATACTATATATATATGTTATTTGGACAAACTTTAGTCAAACGTCTGCAAACTTTCAGTCTTCCACTCCACCAAGCAACCCGACAGTCGAGGTGTCACTGGCAGCTGTTCCTCGGGGACAAATTAATATTTTAAGGCCAGCAACGACGACTCGGTTTAATTTCACTCATATTCTCTTTAAATTTTAACTTTAATACGATAGCGAGGCAGTCATATCTGGAGTGATATTAAGGCGTGAATCCACTACAATGCCTTTTCTTTCACTACACCTTGACATACGTGAGTCCCTCAAAAATCAACTTTTCTGTTTTTTTTTCTTTTTTTTACGGGAATTAGCCAACCCGGGCACAGGTCAAACGACCCACAACGGAGCCTGGGGGGCGAAAAAATAAGAACGGAAAGAAATTGAAAATATAGAAAAAAAGGTTATTCTGTATTAATCTACACCACGAAGATGCCGGAAAACCAGCTTTTTAAAGTGAGACAGATTGTAAGAGCATGGAAACACAGAAGAAGGCAAAGCATTCCACAGTTTGGCTGTGTGAGGAAAGAAGGAGGTACTATAACGGGTTATTCTCGTGTGACCGATATCCACAGAGAAATGGTGGGCACCGCGGGCAAGACGTGTGTTACGAACCCACGGCCTTACCGGCGGTACACAGGATGCCAAATCCCCTGAGCATTGCCCGTTAAAGTACCTGTAAAAGAGAGAGAGTGAAGCAACATTGCGGCGAAGAGAAAGGGGAGAGAGATTGTCGACTAAAGGAGGAGAGTTAATAAGACGAAATGCCTTTGATTCCACCCTATCTAATAGTTGGACAGAAGAAGAGCCACCCCAGATATGAGAACAGTACTTGGAGCAACTGCTCAGGAGTGAAGTAGCTGCGGCATCTGTACAGCATTCCCAACTTTCGGGAGGCAGCTTTAGTTATACTAAGGATGTGTGATTTCCAGGACATATTGGAGGAAATGGTGAGGCCTAACATATTTATTTCAGAATTTGGGAGGATGATAGCGTCCTGAAATGTAATTGGTGGGAGATCGTCTAATTTACAAAGTGTAATTGGTAAATATTGAGTTTTATTACTATTGAACTTAACCAAGTTTGTATCTCCCCATTCAGAGATGCTGCAAAGATCCGCATTGATAGAAGTAATGATATCAGTTCTAGAAACAGATCTAGTTTGAAAGTTAGGAGGAAGGGTAAAATGTGAAGAAGAGTGGAGAGTAGAATCATCAGCGTAAGAATGGATAGAATTAGTTGTAGTGTGAAGTAAATCATTGATAAAGAGGAGGAAGAGAGTAGGTGAAAGAACAGAACCCTGTGGGGCACCACTACTGGTAGAGAAAGAACGAGAGATCGATCCTTCGACAACAACTGCCATGGATCGGTTCTCAAGGAAGCTAGAGATGAGAAAACAAAGTGGGGAGAGAAACCAAAAGAGGGAAGTTTAGACAGCAAAGACTTCTACCATACCCTGTCAAATGCTTTGGAGATGTCGAGGGCTACGACAAAAGTGTCCAACTCTCGCCTGACACAGCTGTACGGTCCCCATCTCACACTGACGCAACAAACACATTTTACACAAAATCCCTTTCACTTTGGTGTAGAAAAGTGCTAGTTGTTAAATCACCGAATCATTTGTGTTATTCAGACAACCAAAGTGTTCAACTATTAAATATAGTATTTATAATCTATCTATCTATATATATATATATATATATATATATATATATATATATATATATATATATATATATATATATATATATATATATATATATATCCTTCCACAACATTAAATATAGACACCAGTGACGAAAACTTTCATTTTCCAGACATGAAATGGAGAACAGTGGTTGTTTGTTTTAATTTTTGCTCCCTCCAATTAATAAAAAATGCAAAAAACAAATTACGTCTTTGTCTCATCACGACCATGGCATTTTCACTCGTGTGGTCGCTCGAGAAGGTCAATGTCACTGACCGCCTAAAATCAATGCCATCAGAGACGTTCCCGACGTTCATCAAATTTTCATTCAAAACAAAATACATCGTGGTTTTATAATTGACTTCTACATGTAGTCTTATCGTCTTTCGTTTAAACAAAAAATAGACGTAAAATTACATATATGAAGATGCATGATGGGGTCGTGCATCAGTGAAAGTCAGTAGTCTCTCTCCGGCGGATAAGTAACAGAGTAGGAATTGTGCTCTTGAGTTGCCTGGTCGTTCGTCTGTTCATCCACGCGTTAATATCAATGGGTTCCGATCATTATCTTCACAACTGATGACCCGATTACTATTACATTGAAAATACAGATTTGTTCTGTGGCCGTTCATAGTTCAGTCATTTTTAATCTGTACTGTACTGGCCTCGAATAAGTGAAGGCCTGAGTCGAGGCTGAGGGCACCGCCAACAACAGACCCATCTAGTTTATCATGGCTGCCACTAAACACTGGTAAGTCCCCCGCCCTGGCGTCATATAGTATTTTCTTCCCATTTATTAAAATCCATCAGCGTTTGGTCGAGGTATAGTGTTCACAACTCCCGAACGAACGCGAGGAAGGAAAGTATAGGCTTCTGTCTCCCAGGACGACGGTGGACAGTAGTGTGGATGTGATACTTCAATCTAAGTAGTTTATCTGTCTATCAAGGACCAAATCTCTTGTGATTCCTGACCGGTGACGAGAAGACAGAGAGAGAGGTTGACATAAGAGGGGGGAGGGGGGACTCATTCAGAGAGATTTAGTATGATTCAGGTGGGACTCGGATGTCATTTAAGGGGACTTCCCGTGACTCAAAGGGTGGACATGATGACTCAATGTAACTCAATAAAAGAGACTCGATGATTCAGAGAGATTGTGTGACTCAGATGTGACTCAGTATAAATTAAGGGGATTTATGATAAATTTCAGTTTATGTAATAACGTATATGCACTCATTATAACTAACAGGGACTCATTGTGACCCAAGAAAGAGTTAGGTGATTGGCGGGAGGAGGTTATATGACTCAGGAGGGACTCGATGTGGCTTAAGAGGATTCATTGTGACTCAAAGTATTCGGTCACTCTGTAAGGACTTAACTCTCAGGGACTCGCTATAATTTGAAGGGACCTTATGACTTAGAGACCTAGTGAGAGTCGGGGTGACTATGGTCCAAGAATAACGAGTATATAAAATTAAATGCGGGATAACGGATGATCAAACACCCCAGCTTATTTCTCATGATGATTAAATACCTTAATTTAACGCTAACGTAACCTAACAACCAAACCCATTTAACCTAACCTAACCAAACGATCTAACCTAAGTTAACCTAACCTAATATAACCTAACCTAATATAACCTAACCTAATATAACCTAACCTAATATAACCTAACGTAACCCAGCAAGTAAATAGACACGATGATACTTGAGCAGTAATTTATTTTAACCTAACAATAAGGTATGCCTGTGTATATCAACATTGTATATGGCCACAAGTCCTGTATTCCTGTTGGCTCGGCAGCTCGAGCCAACCTTTGACGTCACAACCGATCACAGATTTTTGCAGTCACGTGACTTTTTAGCAATTTTAACCCTTATTATTATTATTATTCCTATATTTTCGCCCCCCAGGCCCTGATGTGGGTCATTGACATGTGCTCGTGTAGGCTATTCCCATAAAAAAGACTAATCATCACCGAGGCTCACTCACACAATTCCTAGTTTGTAGTGACGTCAAAACTCCCAAAATACTCTGCGCGGTCCACCATCTTGTAGGTATAGACGCGTTGCATTATGGGACTATGTGGCGTCATATGAAAACTAAGAAAAGGCTGGCCTCGTGGCCACAACGCTACAATAGAGGTGTGCCGCCTCAACGCTACGAGAGAGGTGTGCAGCCGCTCCGCTACAAGAGAGGTGTGCTGCCGCAATGATACGAGAGAGGTGTGCTTCCACAACGCTACGAGAGAGGTGTGCTTCCACAACGCTACGAGAGAGGTGTGCTGCCGCAATGCTACAAGAGAGGTGTGCTTCCACAACACTACGAAAGAGGTGTGCGGCCGCTCCGCTACGAGAGAGGTGTGCTTCCACAACGCTACGAGAGAGGTGTGCGCTGCAACGCTACGAGACGTGTTTCGGCCACACACCTCTCTCGTAACACAAAAAGTGTATTGTAACAATAAAAATACTCAAATCGTATTTGTATTATACAATATCATAAACGTGGCGTGTGGTCCAGGGCCCCATAAAGTACAACAGATACCACAGACTGTGTTATCTATTGTACTTTATGGGGCGTCATTATATTAATACTGACCCAGACTTACAGCACCCCCACTAAGGTCAATTCAACATTTCACCATTCATACTGTAAATATAATTAACGAAGGTTGGAACTTCTCAAATTAGTAAAAACTTAAGCTCAGTGTATTACTGTAGTGATGACAGTTTAAGTGTAGTGATGATGGGTAGTGTTAAGTATAGTGATGATGGGTGGTGTTAAGTATAGTGATGATGGATGGTTTTAAGTATAGCGATGATGGATGGTGTTAAGTATAGTGATGATGGATGATGTTAAGTATAGTGATGATGGATGGTGTTAAGTATAGTGATGATGGATGGTGTTAAGTATAGTGATGATTGATGGTGTTAAGTATAGTGATGATTGATGGTGTTAAGTATAGTGATGATTGATGGTGTTAAGTATAGTGATGATTGATGGTGTTAAGTATAGTGATGATGGATGGTGTTAAGTATAGTGTTGATAGATGGTGTTATAGGTAGTGATGATGGATGGTGTTATGTATAGTAATGATGATTATGTTTAAGTATAGTGATGATAGATGGTGTTAAGTGTAGTGATGATGGGTAGTGTTAAGTATAGTGATGATGGGTGGTGTTAAGTATAGTGATGATGGATAGTGTTAAGTATAGTGATGATGGATGGTGTTAAATATAGTGATGATGCGTGGTGTTAAGTATAGTGATGATGGATGGTGTTAAATATAGTGATGATGGATGGTGTTAAGCATAGTGATGATTGATGGTATTAAGTATAATGATGATGGATGGTGTTAAGTATAGTGATGATAGATGGTGTTATAGGTAGTGATGATGGATGGTGTTATGTAAAGTGATGATTGATGGTATTACATGTAGTGATGATGGTATGTATATGTGCACACAGGGCGGTGTAATGCATCAAGTGTGGTAGCATTATGTTAGGTTTTATATCTAGAAGTGTAAGTAATAAGAGTGCAGAGGTCTTATTGCAACTATATCTTGCGTTAGTCAGGCCGCACCTCGATTATGCGGTTCAGTTCTGGTGCCCTTATTGTAGAATGGATATCAATTTACTGGAGTCGGTGCAGCGAAGAATGACGAAAATGATTCCGGGACTTAAAAACCTTCCATATCAAGATAGGTTAAAGAAACTAAACTTGCATTCCCTAGAAAGACGAAGAGTGCAGGGAGATATGATAGAAGTGGGTGAAAGGAATCAATAAAGGAGATATAGATAAAGTTCTTATAATATCCGAGCAGGATAGGACTCGTAGCAACGGATTTAAGCTGGATAAGTTTAGGTTTAGGAGGGAGATAGGAAGGAATTGGTGGACGAGTGGAACAAGCTTAACAACTTTGTAGTAAGAGCTCGAACGCTGGAGAGTTTTAAAGGGAGACTGGATAGATTCATGGATGAGAGAGAGTGGTAGTGACTCTCGACAGGAGCTGTCATGCACAGGCCAACCGACCTATTGCGGACTCCTTATTTTCTTATGTTCTTTAAAAGGAAAATATAAATGTTAAGTTTCTTCCCGGAACCTCTGTCCCTGCCTGCCGCTGACAGGTGTTTCTTGGGCTCTTCTCAGTATCTCTCCTCCACCGTTTTCACAGAGAAAAATATTTGTAGAGTTTTCATTTAATCATTTCTTAAAGGTTTCTCACACACACTCGTGAACACCCACAACAGATTTCTAGTTCAGTTAATGACAGTATTACTTCCTGGTCGTCTAGCTATAAAAACATCATCCACACTATCACAGGTAGCTAAGACAAACCAATTCACCTGTTGCGTGTAGAAATAATCCTATTTTGTTTAATGTAAATGGCTGTAATAATGGTGGGTGATGGTTATCAGTAGGTGGCCGCCATAGTGGTAGTCTGGTGGTGTTAGTAGTTTGTTTATTGTAAATTATAATATAGCCTTAAACATTTTAAGAACAGTTTTGGCAATAAAAGAAATAAAATACAGTTTGGTTGATTTTAATCTCATTGGTTTGGGTGATTTTGACTCACTGTTGTGGGTGGTTTTGACTCATTGTTTTGGGTGGTTTTGACTCATTGTTTTGGGTGGTTTTGACTCACTGTTTTTGGGTGGTTTTGCCTCACTGTTTTGGGTGGTTTTGACTCACTGTTTTGGGTGGTTTTGACTCACTGTTATGGGTGGTTTTTGAATCTCTGTTTTCGGTGGTTTTGACTCATTGTTTTGGGTGATTTTGACTCTCTGTTTGGGTGATTTTGACT
>NW_024724114.1:0-20925 GCF_018991925.1 Homarus americanus | reverse complement strand
CAGAGACAGGTTGAAGCATCAGAATTTGCACTCCCTCGAGAGACGTAAAGTGAGGGGCGATATGATCGAGGTGTATAAATGGAAGTCTGGACTGAACAAAGGTGATATAACAAAGGTACTCAAACTATCCAACCAGGAGCGAACTCGTAGCAATGGTTTTAAATTAGACAAATTTAGATTTCGGCTCGAGATAGGTAAACACTGGTTTGGAAATAGAGTAGTGGATGAATGGAACAAGTTACCAAACATCATCATTAACTCGAACACGCTGGATAACTTCAAACATAGGTTGGATGGATATATGAGCTATAGGGGTTGGGTGGAAACGGGACTGCCAAGTATGGGCCAATAAACCAGCTGCAGTTTCCTCCATTCTTATGTTCTATGTGACTCCTTAAACGAACTTTTCTAATAAATAAGACAAGTGATTTGACTTTACACAGCAATTAGGTGATATACACTTGAGTTTCGGCCTCAGCGTGTTGTATATCTCGCTGTGATATACCCAAACCCACAAAGTTTGGACCAGATCTATAGTGTAGTGTAGTGTAGACGGATAACATACAGCCACAGACAAACAAACACACATGGACACCAGTTGTTCGTGACAAACTTCTCGGGAGAGGCGGGGGATAATACTGCATGGTATTTATGGACGAGTTGGCGGATGTGGAAGAGGGAGGGGGGAGTGGATGATGGAGGGAAGGGGAGTTGGAGAGTAGAGGAAGAGGATGATGGAGAGAGGAAGAAGTGGGTGAGGGAAGGAGAGGAAGAGGAGGAGGATGTGGGTGATGGAGGGAAGAGAAGTTGGGGAGAGGAAGTAGAAGATGTGAGGAAGGGAAGGTAGAGAGAAGAGGAAGTGGGAAAGGAAGGAGAATTAAGAAGGAAAGGAAAAAGGTAGGAATGTGGGAAGGAGAGAAATGGGTGATGGAGGTTAGCGGATGAGAGAGAGAGAGAGAGAGAGAGAGATTATTCATCTTTAAGTCATGGGAGTAATAGTCAACACAACACGGTAAGGCAGGGAGGGGTCATCTTTCCTCACCTGTACTGTGATATAAGACAGGTAAGAGGCATCACACTCCACCAAACACGTGACTCTTACCAGGTAGTGTCAGTGTTGTCTTTGGTCACACACACACACACACACACACACACACACACACACACTTTTCATTGTTTATTTACTTTCTTACCTTCCATAATATCTGTCGTATATCTTAATAATTTTTCATGTTAAAACAAAATATATAATATCATCATTTTGTTCAACTCTCTTAGCACTTTCCAGGTAATATATCTCTGCCTCACATACTGTTTGTAAACATTTACTTACTCTGACAGACTACCTCTTTATAGAGCTTAAACTACCCAGGGTCTTGTGACTGTCAAGGTACAACTACGTCAGTTTTACTCTAGTATCTCTGTTTTATTTCCCAATTCCGTGTTTAACTCTTAATTATTATCTTTGTTGCACTTCTCAGTTCTGTTTGTTTGCCAGACCTCCGGGAGAAACGGGTTAATGGTGTCGTGTTGTGTAGGAGGCTGAGTACAGACAGATTATCTGTATGAGTGGACCACTGGACCATTCTTGAGGGCCAGGTTGGTTGTAATGTTTCCCTGAGCCGAAGGTGTTGTGGCGGTAGACACTTAAGGGAGGGTATTGTAACACGTGAAGGAAGGTGTAGTGTTCGTCACATCACCGTAACACAAACATAATACAGCTGTAACACACTTGGTCTCGGCAGCAACACTTGCATCACTGTGTAATACGTGTAATGTGTTAACACAGCGCCTGAGCCGAGTGCCAACTCACTAGTGCCAGCTGGCCCCGTGACGTCACCGCTGCCAAGTACCGCCCACCTATTTAAAGAATGCACCTGTTATTCGTCTAAATATAAATGGCAGTAAATCCTCCGCTCGTGGCAGGTAATTTTTTAAGGACAATTTATATTGGATGCTTCACCTGCGTTGAATTACCGATGAACGATATAATGTGTTAAACTGTCACTAAAGGCGTTTGTTACTTCTCGGGGCGTCGGGGACAGATAACTGTTGGCTGTAAGACTTTTATCCCGGTGTTGGGGAGAGGCGGTGGTGGGTAGCATGACCGCATACCTCACCAGCAGATGACACCAGCCTGGAGGGACACACCTATTCAACTTTTAACCCTTCCTGGACGATGATATTCCTCCTGAGTACGATTAGCTAACCCACTAGAGTACGATGACTTAATCCTCTTGTATATCGTCGTACTCAAAGGGCTAAAAAAATTAATCCTACTCAAGGGGATAAAGTCATCGTACTCAGGGGTTAGTTGATCGTACTCAGTGGGGTAGTTTATTGTACTCGAGGGGTTAACATCAACACCAAAACAAACAAAAGCTTCCACTAACACCCCAGAAGATGTGTTGATATATATTTACTCCGAAGCTGGTGGATCAATACTGGTAAAGGTCGTGCAGTGTGCTAGTGGTCAATACAAGGTCAAGGTCACACTCTGGCCTCTTCCTGGATGTATGGTTGTCATTGTCCACCGATAACCAATAAGTGAAGTCCTTGAGTGTTGTATCACCCCGATGGTGTGTGTGTGTGTGTGTGTGTGTGGAGACTCGGGGATGGAGGTCCTAGGATCACTTAAATACCATAATACTTTTGTTTTTGGTAGAATTCACGTGTTCTGATTGGTCAATGCTTATTATAACAAAACGTTATTGTGTCTTTCATAACGCACCAACGCTACCAGAGACTATCTAGCTATGGAGAGGGGGCGTAGGAGTCAGTGTACAGTACGTGGTGGTCATATTACACACCTCCATGTTTTGTTTTCTGTTTGGCTAAGGGGTGTCCCGCCCTCGTTGTGTGTTACGCCGCCTAGTGTAACACGCAGGTCATTAAGGTGAGTGAAGGGAGGGGGAGAGTAGAGTATTTGCTGGTGGTCACACATGCTAGGGAGGTATTGTAGTCTACCTAAAGTTCTTAATAATACAGCCAGTTGTTTACTGCAGCGGCCATGTTGGGAATTAATAGATTAGTTATGTTTTCTTGTTGTGTTTCTGTTCTTTATATTTACTGTATTTTATTATTTATTTCTCACCAGACGTGTTTTTTTATTTCTTATTTTGTTTCTCAGTTTACATGTTAAGTCTCCCATACCATTTCTCCCCCCCCCCCACTCCCCTACGCCCCCCTCCCCCACCCCCTCCCTGATCATAAGTATCAGCTTGGCAGTGTTAAAAATAAACCATTATTTAGTTGGGGTTTGTTGAACGAGAAGAATTTTACGAATTTTGAAGGATTTAATGAAGATGTTTATTTACGAGTGCTAGGAATGATGTCGTGTGGGATTTTGTTTGTCAAATTAATAATAATATAAATGGGAGAGGCGTTACCTGCTGTGTGTTACCTGCTGGTATGTTGCCTGCTGTATGTTGCCTGCTGTGTGTTACCTGCCGTATGTGCTACCTGCCGTGTATGTTGCCTGCTGTGTGTTGCCTGCTGTGTGTGTTGCCTGATGTATGTGCTGCCTGCCGTGTATGTTGCCTGCCGTTTATGCTGCTTGCCGTGTATGTTGCCTGTTGTGTGTTGCCTGCCGTATGTGCTACCTGTGTGTGTTACCTGCTGGTATGTTGCCTGCTGTATGTTGCCTGCTGTGTGTTACCTGCCGTATGTGCTACCTGCCGTGTATGTTGCCTGCTGTGTGTTGCCTGCTGTGTGTGTTGCCTGATGTATGTGCTGCCTGCCGTGTATGTTGCCTGCCGTTTATGCTGCTTGCCGTGTATGTTGCCTGTTGTGTGTTGCCTGTTGTGTATTGCTTGCTGTGTGTGTTGCCTGCTGTGTGTTACTTGCTGCGTATACTGCCTTATGTTTATGTTACCTGATGTGTTGCCTCTGTGTACGCTACCTACTCTCTGTGTGTTACTTGCTGTGTAGTGTTTATGATGCCTGATGTATTTGCCTCTGTCTACCCAGCAGTAATTGGGGACCTGGATGTCAATCGATTTGCGGATCGTATTCCGGGGTAATGGTTAGCCAGTGCAGCTGGCCAGTTGTCCGGTCTTCTCGGACTATTCCTTAACACTGGGTCATACAACTCGTTAACTTAGGGTGTGGTTGTTGTGTTGGCGACAGCTTCTACACCTTAAACAAATTCACCCCTAGGTGGCCCTTGGGCCGGCCATCCTCGTTACACGAGGGGCAACCATTATTTTTTTGTGTTACCTGCTGTGTATACCACCTACTGTGTGTATTACCTGCTGTGTGTATTACCTGCTGTGTGTGCTACCTGCTGTGTGTTACCAGTTGTATATGCTACCTACTGTGTGTGCTACCTACTGCGTGTGCTACTTGCTGTGTATGCTACCTACTGTGTGTATTACCTGCTGTGTATGCTACCTACTGTGTGTATTACCTGCTGTGTGTATTACCTACTGTGTGTATTACCTGCTGTGTGTGCTACCTGCTGTGTATGCTACCTACTGCGTGTGCTACCTACTGGGTGTGTCTGTGTGTACTACCTGCTGTGTGTGCTACCTGATGTGTATGCTACCTACTGGGTGTGCTACCTGCTGTGTGTACTACCTGCTGTGTGTGCTACCTGCTGTGTATGCTACCTACTGTGTGTTACCTGCTGTGTATGCTACCTACTGCGTGTGCTACTTGCTGTGTGTGCTACTTGCTGTGTATGCTACCTACTGTGTGTTACCTGCTGTGTATGCTACTTACTGCGTGTTACCTGCTGTGTATGCTACCTACTGCGTGTGCTACCTACTGCTGTGCTACTTGCTGTATACATACCTACTGTGTGTGTTACCTGCTGTATATGCTACCTACTGTGTGTGCTACCTGCTGTGTGTGTTACCTGCTGTGTGTGCTACCTGCTGTGTATGCTACTTGCTGTATATGCTACCTACTGTGTGTGCTACCTGCTGTGTGTGCTACCTGCTGTGTGTGCTACCTGCTGTGTATGCTACTTGCTGTATATGCTACCTACTGTGTGTGTTACCTGCTGTGTGTGCTACCTGCTGTGTGTTGCCGACTGTTTATGTTGCCTGATATACAGTATGTATTGCCTGCTTGGTATGTTGCCTGCTTGGTATGTTGCCTGCTTGGTATGTTGCCTGCTTGGTATGTTGCCTGCTTGGTACGTTGCCTGCTTGGTATGTTGCCTGCTTGGTATGTTGCCTGCTTGGTATGTTGCCTGCTTGGTACGTTGCCCGCTTGGTATGTTGCCTGCTTGGTACGTTGCCTGCTTGGTATGTTGCCTGCTTGGTATGTTGCTTGCTTGGTATGTTGCCTGCTTGGTATATTGCCTGGTGGAGGGTCAGAATAGGTCACCATCAAGGGGGGAGGGAGAGCACCGCCACCAATTAAACGTAGACTGTGTGTTTGTTGGTGTTTTTATTTACCTTGTACATAACGTTTGCTCACCTGACTGTTGATGAAGGAACTTGTTTTTTTTTAATTGTTTCTAAACATGGATGATTTGTTTATGCTGTTTATGTCTAGTTTGTTTTGTTGTGTTAAATATAGGTTGCTTGTTTGGTTTGTTTTGTTTACATGCATACATTCCGTTTTTTTTTACTTGGTTATTAAAAAAGGCAGTTGTTTATAAAGTGATTTTTTTTATTATGATATTAGGGTGTTTGTTTGTTCTTGTTGTTTGTTTTATATAACGCTTGTTTATTTGTGTGATAATAAGGTAAATAATTTATTAATACTCAATGATTTTTTTTAATACATTCGTCCTGTGAGTTTAATAAACCAAGTCCCAGGTTGATGATGTAGCTGTCAGCCTCATTTACACACAGTTGCAGGGTCTCAATTGTTTCTTTTACTATTGACAACACAATATATATATCTTGTCTCACTGTTGATCTGTTTATTTTTTAATTTCTGTATTTATTTTGGGTTCAGTATCCCCCCAGGCCCTGAAGTGAGTAAGTGACCTGTACCTGGATGGGTTAATCCCTTTAAAAAATTGATAATACAAAAAGTTAAAAAGATAAAAATGAATAAATAAATAAAAAAGGTTAAGCGGTACAAATAGTGAAGGAGGGAAGTGTGTTGTGGCGGTGTCGTCTCTGCCATAACTGACGGTCCTTATCTCCTCTCCCCCCACCTTATATCACCTCACCACATCTCGCCTCATCTCACTTCGCCTCTCCTTTCCTCTCTTTTCTTATTTTCGCCTCTTCACCTCACTTCACTTCACCACATTTCACCTCATGTTAATCACTGTTTCCTCTGTACTTGCTCTCCCCCCCCCCGAGTCATAGTAGCACCCGTCTCAACACAGTACTTCTCCCCGACCTTAAGTCTAGTATCAACGGGCACTGGACACATTGGAGTTCGCTCACTCAACACCATGAAACGTGACCACTCTGAGACCACGGGCACCAGAGTATAAAACTTTGGATATTGGTGTTTTTTTTTTTTTACCTTAGCAGCCTTCTGTTATGATGCCTGATACTTGTTATGATCCACTAGGAGGGTCATGTTGGAAATAGGTGAGGAAAAATATTGGATTTACTGGTGTATAAATTGGCTCTCGTGGTGATGTGTCGTTATGATCCAGGGTGACATTGTTTCTTTAAGTTAGGTTATGGAATGATTTTAATTGAATATAAAATGATTGGGCCATGTAAACAAAACTATCAATTAAATGTCTAATATTATCGTCTCCCGTATGTGTTAGGTATAGTGAAGGTGAGTTTCAAAGGCCACACGACCCATCAAAGGCTGACTGGACACAGCACACTGCATAATAAACCTTGGTTACCTGACGAGATTGTATCGGGCACTGTACTCGATCGCCTTCACTTACCCAACTTAATTAGGTACCCATTCACAGCTTTGGTCAATTAGGGGGGGGGGGTGTTGTCCTAGGCTCGAACTACTGACCCTTAGGACAGGAGGCGAGTATCGTTACCGTTCAGCTGCCGTACTCCTACAAGGGGACATAAGTCAAAGAAAATAGGGGCCCTGACGGATAGGTTTCATCAGTACCTCCAATTAATATCTCGCAGTGTTGCCAGCCCAGGGAACAGCGATACAGTGAGAGAGATTACTAGTTCCACCACATGACGGGGAACTGAAGGTCGACGCAGATATATGAGTAAAAATTTATTATTTTTGGAGATTTTAAGACTAACAGAAGTCCAACGACGTATGTAATGGTAACGAGAGAGTTGTGGTGAGTGTGTGGTGGTGGTGAGTCTGCCTGGTGGTGGTGAGAGTGTGGTGGTGGTGGTGAGTCGGTGGTGGTGAGTCTGCCTGGTGGTGGTGAGTGTGTGGTGGTGGTGAGTCTGCCTGGTGGTGGTGAGTGTGTGGTGGTGGTGGTGGTGGTGGTGAGACAGTACAGTCACGCAGCCACTCACCAATATTAACGACCAAACTTATCCACCAGACACTACTTGATCATATTCCTGTCAGAGGTTACTGTGGTGGAGGGGCTACTGTGGTGATGGTGATGGCTACTATGGTTGTGGTGGAGGGGCTACTGTGGTGGTGGAGGGTCTACTATGGTTGGTGTGGTGGTGGTGATAGCTACTGTGGTGGTGGAGGGGCTACTGTAATGGTGGTGACTACTCTGGTAATCAGGTTGTGGTGGTGTTGATAGTGGTGGTGATGGTGGTGGAGGCTACTATGGTGATGGTGGTGAAGGATACTGAGAGAAAAGTCAAAGGAACGTGAAGGAGAGACAGAATTCACCTCGACGTAGGATATGGAACTGAAGAAGGAGGAGGAGGAGGAGGAGGAGGAGGAGGTAGGAGGAGGAGGAGGAGGAGGAGGTGGAAGAAGAAGAGGTGGAGGAGGAGGAGGAGGAGGAGGAGGGAGGAGGAGGAGGAGGAGGAGGCAGCAGAGACGGATGATTTAGATAAGGGGGAGATGAATTAGGAGAAAGATATAATGTGTGATAGATGATGTAACAGCAGAGAGGAGGAGGAGGAGGAGGAGAAGAGAGAAATAATGAGGTGGTGATGTAACAGGAGGAGGAGTAGATGAGAGAATAAGAAGAGGTGAGAGATAAATAGAGAAAAATGAATGGCAGCAGCTTAGGAACACACACACACACACACACACACACACACACACACACACACACACACTGGCCTGCCTCACTATGCTTACTCACTGGAAAATTATTCATGGATATTTTTTTGTTAACCTTTTTTTCAGCGGTAAATTAATAAGAATATGTCTCGTCCCTCTCTGTTAACACGACCTCTCAAGACACTTAGTTTATATACACCAGAATTAACTAAAGAACGTGATGACAAAATGTTAACTTAATGTTGTATTGAGAACACTTTATTTGGCTCTGTTTTTGCTTTGAGTTTTTATTTGTGACGTAACATTGTGTGTGGGGGGGGGAGGGAGGGGGGTGGGTCCCTTTTTATGGGTAGGTGATGTTAATGAAGGTAGTTGAATGAGGCTGTCAGAGTAAGGTTGAAGGTGATTTAGTTTAATAGAGTTAGTAATTAGCTTGAGATTGTTATTGAAGAAACTGACAATTTGGTTATTCCTTATTGAGAAAACTGACCATATTTAACTCCTAGTCCAGATGGCGTTGTTGGAGAGGTGATGGAGATGATGATGGAGGAGAGGTGGTGGAGTGGCCTGGGTAGTGGTGGTGATGATGATGGAGGAGAGGTGATGGAGAGGCCTGGGTAGTGGTGATGATGTTGGAGGAGAGGTGGTGGAGAGGCTTGGGTAGTGGTGATGATGTTGGAGGAGAGGTGGTGGAGAGGCCTGGGTGGTGATGATGATGTTGGAGGAGAGGTGGTGGAGAGGCCTGGGTGGTGATGATGTTGGAGAGAGAGGTGGTGGAGAGGCCTGGGTAGTGGTGATGATGTTGGAGGAGAGGTGGTGGAGAGGCCTGGGTAGTGGTGGTGATGATGATGGAGGAGAGGTGGTGAGAGGCCTGGGTAGTGGTGGTGATGATGATGGAGGAGAGGTGATGGAGAGGCTTGGGTAGTGGTGGTGATGATGATGGAGAGAGGTGATGGAGAGGCTTGGGTAGTGGTGGTGATGATGGAGGAGAGAGAGGTGATGGGAGGCCTGGGTAGTGGTGGTGATGATGATGGAGGAGAGGTGATGGAGGCCTGGGTAGTGGTGATGATGTTGGAGGAGAGGTGGTGGAGAGGCTTGGGTAGTGGTGGTGATGATGATGGAGGAGAGGTGATGGAGGCCTGGGTAGTGGTGGTGATGATAGGTGATGGAGAGGCTTGGGTGAGTGGTGGTGATGATGGAGGAGAGGTGATGGAGGAGGCCTGGGTAGTGGTGGTGATGATGATGGAGGAGAGGTGATGGAGGCCTGGGTAGTGGTGGTGATGATGATGGAGGAGAGGTGATGGAGAGGCCTGGGTAGTGGTGGTGATGATGATGGAGGAGAGGTGATGGAGGCCTGGGTAGTGGTGGTGATGATGATGGAGGAGAGGTGATGGAGAGGCTTGGGTAGTGGTGGTGATGATGATGAAGGAGAGGTGATGGAGAGGCCTGGGTAGTGGTGGTGATGATGATGGAGGAGAGGTGATGAGGCCTGGGTAGTGGTGATGATGTTGGAGGAGAGGTGGTGGAGAGGCTTGGGTGGTGATGATGCTGTTGGAGGAGAGGTGGTGGAGAGGCTTGGGTAGTGGTGATGATGTTGGAGGAGAGGTGATGGAGAGGCTTGGGTAGTGGTGGTGATGATGATGGAGGAGAGGTGGTGGAGAGGCCTGGGTGGTGATGATGGAGGAGAGGTGATGGAGAGGCCTGGGTAGTGGTGGTGATGATGATGGAGGAGAGGTGGTGGAGAGGCCTGGGTAGTGGTGGTGATGATGATGGAGGAGAGGTGATGGAGAGGCTTGGGTGGTGATGATGCTGTTGTTTACAGTAAAGTGTTCAGCTGTACCAAATGTTTACAGCAAAGTGTTCAGCTGTACCAAATGTTTACAGTAAAGTGTTCAGCTGTACCAAATGTTTACAGTAAAGTGTTCAGCTGTACCAAATGTTTACAGTAAAGTGTTCAGCTGTACCAAATGTTTACAGTAAAGTGTTCAGCTGTACCAAATGTTTACAGTAAAGTGTTCAGCTGTACCAAATGTTTACAGTAAAGTGTTCAGCTGTACCAAATGTTTACAGTAAAGTGTTCAGCTGTACCAAATGTTGTACAGTAAAGTGTTCAGCTGTACCAAATGTTTACAGTAAAGTATCAGACAACGCCTACGCATGAATCGGGGGGTAGGTTGAGCCCCCACGTAAACATGACCTACTGTATAGTCTAGATCATACAGTTGACTCCTACTGTAGTTCCCTTCATGGGATTTAATTGTACCTTCAGTATTGAGGCTAAATTTGTACCTTTTACTCCAAGGTTTAATGATCAGAGAGAGAGAGAGAGTTTAACTTGTACCTTATTGTGGCTGACCGTTTAACCTTCTCCTGATCCACACAATATTGCGATAATCACCACCCACACCCATCACCACCCACACACACCCACACACACATTCTACCTGGACAAAGTGACGAGCCCACAGCTTGTCTAGGGTGTGGTCGACCCCTCCCTGACCTCCCGCCGTGATAACTGTCTCACCTACAGCCCTTAATTGGCACACCTTTCTCCCACCAGGTGTTTTGTATGCTATTGTCCTCTCTCCTGTCATCCTCATCACCCAGATTGTTTTTGTTTTGCATTATTTTTCTTGTTTTTTTGTTTTGTTTTATATTATTTCTCTAGTTTTTGTTTTTACACTTTCTCTTGTTTTGTTTTACATTATTTCTCCTCTTTTTTCCCCCTTTTTAGTTCAAATATCATCTGTCTTTTTTTGTATTTGTTTAGTTCTTTTTAGTCCCTCTATTTCTTTTACGTATTACTATTCCCATTTCATCACTTCCCTGTTATCTCTCTCTCTCTCTCTCTCTCTCTCTCTCTCTCTCTCCCTCCCCGTGTGTGTGTGTGTGTGTGGTAAATGTTATAGTAAGAACATTGTGTGTGGCGATATTGTTCAACACCACCTGATGGAAGACTTACCGTACCTGGCCTATTTACCTGTAGTGAGGGTAAGTTTATTAACCCCACTGAGACGAAGGCATCATATATTTACATTAATAAAGTTACTATACTCCTACGGGTTAACATATACAGGTGTGTATGTATGGTTGTTGATGTTTGATGTTGTTATAGAATTGCTGTAATTGTCTTAGCTTTGCGATACCTCAATGGATTGTTGTCTTGTTAGCAGTTTCTCATAGATCAACATGCAGGAGTTGAGGTTAGGGCAACTTGGAAGCCTGTGTTGATCTATCGTCCACGGTGTTGTGCTCAGTGTTGAACTTCACTACACACACACACACACACACACACACACACACACACACACACACACACACACACACACACTAAACTTATTCACCTATAATTTTATCTCTGTATACACTACCCTACACACAGTTCCCTTCTACAATACCACACTGCAGAGTTCCAGTTCTCAGGTCTTGACAGCCCACTACAACAACAATGATGGTAACCTCTGACACTTACACTTCATCATTAAAAAAAAGAAAGATAATCCTCTGTTTGTATCCTCTTTCACCCTTCACACACTCCATCTCTATATTTTTTTGTCTTAATATGATGGACAAGTGATGGAGAAGGGGGCAGGTATGCGTTACACTCTCACGATGGAGGATAAAGCGATATATATTCTAGCTAGACGTAAGGTAAATAATGAAGTGGAAAGATGAAAGTTTATCTTCAGATGTTTGACCGTAGTTGGCTGTGTATATGCGTTACTATAGTGAGGAAAAATATATGAGATAAGAGGGTTCTGTAGTTACACATGGGGTATATTTTAGTGTTTGGGTTTTGTAGTGTAGTGTATTTGTTAGGACACATCAGGGGGTGATGGTGTAAGTGTTGTGAGAGTCTGGTTGAGAGAGAGAGAGAGAGAGAGAGAGAGAGAGAGAGAACAGTTTACCCTCTGGCCTACACTGAACTGTTGTTGTGACTGGAAGGATTGACTGTAATCATCTCTGTATTTACATATCAAACATCTGGGATTATATTTACAATTGATTCGTCTGGTTAGTTATAAAAAATGAATCTGTTATAGTTTGTGATAGTGTTTTGTATATTCACTATTTTGACTTACAATAAATTAATTGAATCTTGTGTTTTCATTATAATTTACGAACAAGCATTGTGAGATACAGACAGACAGAGATATGTTCTAGATACACACACACACACACACACACACACACACACACACACTGACTAATGCTTCATGTCTTGGAAATTTGCAGACACGGAAAACCTTGGCAGTGATGAAGGAAAATGGGTTCATATGTGTTTTATGATGTTACTGTTGATTTACGAGAGATGTACCGCCACCTCCATCACTATCACCACCGTCACCACCACCGTCACCACTACCACCACCACCGTCACCACTACCACCACCACCGTCACCACTATCACCACCGTCACCACTAACACCATCCTCACCACTAACACCATCCTCACCACTATCACCACTGTCATCACTACCACCACCGTCACCACTATCACCACCGTCACCACCGTCACCACCATCACCACTACCACCACCGTTATTACTGCCACCAACTCCACACTACCACCACCACCATCGTAACCACCACCATCATCCTCACCACTACCACCATCCTTACCACTAACACCATTCTTACCACTGCCACCACCACTGTCACCACTACCATCACCACCGGTTTCATTAACGTAACCTCCTCCACCACCACCACCACGCTGACCGAGGATAACATTACATTACATTACTTTACGTTGCGAAAACTTAACAAACAGATGATCATAACAACACTACCAACTTACATCTCTACGACCCAATTCCTTACAAGATCATGACGGTGTATGTTGTCCATCTATATTAACGTATGTATGTATGTATGTATGTATGTATGTATGTATGTATGTATGTATGTGTTATGTATGTAAAGGATAATAATGCCATACACCACAGGGATTCTTTACTTGGTACCTGTGTGAGTCTTTGTCTGTCTGTTAAATGTTCCTGATAAACTGTGTCCTCTCGGGTGACTCATGAGTGTGTGTGTTAGTCCCGTCAAACTGGGGAGTGTAGGGGACTTTCTCACCCCTCCCACCTACCTTATCAAAGATCTGTAGGGGACTATCTCACCCCTCCCACCTTATCAGGGACCTGTGGAGGACTGTCTCTCGACCCCTCCCTCCTACCTTATCAAAGACCTGTAGGGGACTATCTCACCCCTCCCACCTACCTTATCAAAGATCTGTAGGGGACTATCTCACCCCTCCCACCTACCTTATCAAAGATCTGTAGGGGACTATCTCACCCCTCCCACCTTATCAGGGACCTGTGGAGGACTGTCTCTCGACCCCTCCCTCCTACCTTATCAAAGACCTGTAGGGGACTATCTCACCCCTCCCACCTACCTTATCAAAGATCTGTAGGGGACTATCTCACCCCTCCCACCTACCTTATCAAAGATCTGTAGGGGACTATCTCACCCCTCCCACCTTATCAGGGACCTGTGGAGGACTGTCTCTCGACCCCTCCCTCCTACCTTATCAAAGACCTGTAGGGGACTATCTCACCCCTCCCACCTTATCAGAGACCTGGGACTATCTCCTCCCTCTCACCTTATCAGAGACCTGAAGGGACTATCTCCTCCCTCTCACCTTATCAGAGACCTGTAGGGACTATCTCCACCCTCCCACCTTATCAGAGACCTGTAGGGGACTATCTCCACCCTCCACCTTATCAGAGACCTGTGTTACTATCTCCACCTCCCACCTTATGAGAGACCTGTGGGGACTATCTCCACCCTCCCCTCCTACCTCCCACCTTATCAGAGACCTGTAGGGGACTATCTCCACCCTCCCACCTTATCAGGAACCTGTAGGGACTATCTCCACCCTCCCACCTTATCAGGGAACCTGTAGGGGACTATCTCGCCCCTCCCACCTTATCAGAGTCCTGTAGGGGACTATCTCACCCCTCCCACTTTATCAGAGACCTGTAGGGGACTATCTCACCTCTCCCACCTTATCAGAGACCTGTAGGGGACTATCTCCACCCTCCCACCTTATCAGAGATCTGTAGGGGACTATCTCCACCCTCCCACCTTATCAGGGAACCTGTAGGGGACTACCTCACCCCCCTCCCATCTTATCAGGGAACCTGTAGGGGACTATCTCACCCCTCCCACATTAGCAGGGTCTTTGAAAAGGGCCCTGATAAGCTGGGAGGTGTGAGGTAGTCCCCCTGGTGAGGTGTTTGAAGCGTGTTGTGGTGGTGAGATAAGCTGTGATAAATTCCACCATGAGAAAAACCATTAATTTTAGCCCACACCGCTTACACCACGTATACACCCCCCCCCCTCCCTTCTTTAAATACATCAAAATATTTCCCCCAGGAAACGCGCATGCGTGCGTAGTGTCAACAAAGGCTGTAAGAGACTGCTCCTTAAAATTCGTATTTCTGACGAATTCAGAGCGTCTACCAATCCCAGCCTGTGCAGACAACTAGAGTAAGACCCAGATATCAGCACAGTGGCATATATTTTTTTGTTACTTTTGGACTTTGTCATTTTTTGGGGATAAAACATCTGGTCCTACCACCCGATCCCTCTGAGCAAAGTTTTCAAGTTTGCGCATGCGCAGTGTGATAGTGTGACGTCATTACCACTCCACCTGACTGCAGTGTTGCCAACGTGTCCTATGCCCGCCGTTAAACGCTCCCGTTCGTTGGAAACGGCGGCAGTAGGTGACAGTGATGCTGACGACTTTCTTCTTGAAGACACGTCAAAGAAGAAGCAGAAACCTCAGAAGTCAGGGTCTCCAGCAGGGGCCACGGCTCCCCCTTGCACCCCTTCTGGGGCTGTAGAGGGTGGACTCCTGTCATCAGGGTCCCCAAGTGAGCCTACATGTGGCTCAATGACCGACCCTCCGCCGACGATGGACATAGGGGATTCCCTTTGTCTCCCTGCCCCGTCGCGCCTTCGTCGTCTCGCCTTCCCTCGGGACTTGCCTCTGAGCACACGGACGACCTGGTTCTTCCGTCACTGCTCTCCACTTCAGGACTCAACACTTCGCCTCCGCCGAGGTCCCACAGCCGTGATAGTCACCACACAAATGGACGAGACGGTACGCCTGCTCACTCAGGTGGGCTTTCCTGCTCCCCAGGGGGAGGTGATGCTGAAGTTCACCATCATCACCCCAGAAACTCGTCGTACCAAGGTAATGGTTCGCCACGTACCCTGGGAGATCCCTATCGACGATCTTCGCCCTCTTCTCCCACAACTACTGGACATGGAACGCCGCATCAACCCGGTCTCCAAACATCCATCCAACGAACTCATCGGCTGGTGGGTGGGCCCCCTCCCCCCGAAGGTGAATGTAGGACCAATTCACAACTGTCCTCTCGACCGATTTATCGGAACCCCGAAAATCTGTGGTCGTTGCCAATCGTGGAAACACCGCACCTGGGAGTGCACGAGGATGGTCGCCTGCGGTTTCTGTGCAGGTCCTCACGACACAGTGGAATGCAAATCGAAAATTCAGAACAAAATCCCAGTTATTCCACGGTGCGTCAATTGCCATGGCAGTCACCACGCCTGGAATGCCAATTGCCCACAGCGTCCTGGCACTCGCCCGGGGAAAACTTACCTTGTACCACCGCCCTCGTCTCTGACGAAGCCCCTGTCAACCAAACCTCAATCCTATCCACCACCGCCTCTTCCATCCACCAAGGATTTCCCATTGATCTCCTCTCCTCTACCACCCCCTCCATCACCCCTACCACCCATCCTTTCTCCCCTCCCTCCCTCTCCCTACCGTTCTTGGAACAAGGTCGTTGCCGGCCCTGCCACACAGTCACCACCATCTCCTGCCCACCCGGACCCCCGCTGTCTCTCACCAGCACCACCACCTCTTACTCAACTGAACCCTCACCGTCCCTCTCCGTCGCTACCACCACCACATGCCCAGTCGGGCCCTCGGCAATCCTCGCCGCCACCTCCAGCTCATGCACAGGTACACCAAGTTGGTTCTATGGAAACAATCACTCTCCGTCTGGATCGCCACTCCAAGCAAATCAACCTTCTCTCAACCCAACTCGACTTGTTTGTGAAAACAATTGCGACATTGCAGAAGCAACAACAACTCATTCTGGACACCCTGACCCAACAGGGGCGCGCTTTGCAAGCCCTGATGACCCGCCTCCTTCCATCTCCCGAGATGGAGGATCCATCCCTCGCTCTCCCACTCCTCCCTCTCCATTTCTCTCAACAGAATTTGGTACCTCCTCTGGAGCCCTGTCTAGCCCCTCCGACTCATCTCACACCGGAGGCCGTTCCCTCCTCTTCTTACAATGGAACATCCAGGGACTTAGACCTCGCCGGACAGACCTCGCCCAGTTTGTGCTCTCCCATCAAGTAGATGTTGCTCTACTTCAGGAAACCATCACAGACGATGTTACTCCACTCCGCCTCTCTGGCTATTCTGTTTACACCCTGCCTCGGTACCGTGGGCAGGCTCGTGGCCTCCTCACCCTTGTGCGTAACACCATTCCATCTGTTCGTCTCCCTTCACCTGACTCACATGGACCCCCGTCTGAATTACTTTCTGTCTCCCTTACTCTTGGTGACCGGACCCTTCGTGTAGTCAATGTTCATTTCAAGAGTAATTCTCTGGACCCCCAGGTTCTTCACGACCTCCATGATGGGGTTCCCACTATTGTTCTTGGCGACTTTAATGCCCGCCATCCCACTCTTACTCCGGATCATCCCACTCCATGTACCCTTAATGGATCACATCTCTCACAGTTTCTTAATGGGGATGATGATGTTCGCTTTCTTTGTCCTGACGATCCTACTCGCCTCCCCCATAGTTTCCTTGATGTTGGCTTACTATTGAACGGTCATACTTCCTTTCATCCTACCGTCTGCACCGAGCCTGCTCTGTATAGTGACCATCTTGCCGTTACTACCCATCTCAGGCTCTCCTTCTCTGCCCCGACATCAACTCCTTATCGATCCCCTCGCCTTCGTCTCACACAAGATGCTGTTCCTTCCTTTACCCAATACCTTTCTACCTGGGCGGATTCCTATGTTGTCCCTCAGTCCCTTGACTCTTACAGCGCTGATTTTGTTGATGCCGTGTATGACTCTGTCAATCGCGCTACCCCTCCACGCCCTCCCCGTCACCCCAGAAGTGCCACCAACTACTGGTATCGTATCCCTGCCATGAGACATCTCCGGCAGGTAACCCGTGATCTCCACTCTGCCATACGGAGGTCTCGGTCTCCAGAGGACTGGGAAGACTTCAAAAATTGGTGCTCCTTTGCAACTCAGGAGCGCCGTCGGATACGTGAGGCGGACTGGCTATCCTTCACGGGGTCTCTATCGTTCCAGTCGTCACCCTCTTATGTATGGAATCGGATTAATGCTATACGGGGTACTCGACGGAGGCCTCCTCCCCACCCTGATCCCGCCTCCCTTGCCTGCTCTTTAATGGAGGACTGGGCACGAGCTTCCTCCCCAGAGGCACTTCCAGATCCAATGCAGGAGGCAGTGCAGGCCCGCATCGATGCGTCTGAGCCTGTTGTTCGTGCTGCTCTTACCTCCCCTGCCCCCACTGATCATCCCATCACACAGTTCGAGCTTGACAGTGCTCGTCGCTCTAGAAAAGACACCTCTCCTGGGGATGATCAGATAACCTACTCCGTCCTCAACGCCTGTACTAATATTCTTAACGGCCCCTTGCTTGCTCTCTACAATATGTCTTATGAACATGGGGTTCTCCCGTCCAACTGGAAAAATGCCACTATTATCCCCATCCCTAAGCCGGGAGATCCTGGGAAATATCGACCCATTAGTCTTACCTCCTGTGTTTGCAAGATGATGGAGAGGATACTCCATCGTCGCCTTCTTCACACCATAGGCGGCTTCCACAACTCCCTCAATGGTTTCATTCAACATCGCAGCACAGCACACTCCATTGCTTCCTTTTATTGCAATCAGACTGCCCGCGTCTCCGTCTTCCTTGATATCAAGGGAGCCTTTGATACGGCTCAGCCTGCCCTCATTTTAGCTGAACTTGCACGGTTAGGGGTTAAAGGGAGACTTCTACAATGGATCGCCTCTTACCTCACTGGACGTCAGGCCCGGGTTCGCGTAGAAGGCTCTATGTCTCCTGTTCAAGAAATGAACCTCGGCACCCCTCAAGGTGGAGTCCTGAGTCCCACCTTGTTTAACACTCTCATGCACTCCATTGCATCACTTCCGTGGCCGACAGAAGTTGTCCACTCAGGATATGCCGACGATGTCCTCCTCCAAGCCCCTGACTACCTCAGCATGCAGGAAGCCCTTGATCTGGTCTCCAGAGAGTGTGATTCACTTGGTTTCCTTCTTTCAACTGCGAAAACAAAAGCCATGTGGCACGGTCGTGTTGTACCTCCACCCCTTTTCTTATCAGGAACGCCCTTGGACTGGGTTAATGAGACAAAATACCTGGGTGTGTATGTAACTCGCACACGTTGTCAGATCCCTGAAGTCCGCTATCTTCGAGACATATGTTTTCGGCGTCTCGCTCCCCTCTCTACCATGTGCAGGGGTTCCCTTGGTGCCAGCATCCCTGTACTTCTCACCATGTACAAGTCTTTTGTCCGTTCCTGTGTCGACTACGCCGCCCCTGCCCTCGTCAACATTAGTCGGACTGCTGTCAACCGTCTCGAAGTTATCCAGAGGAAAGCTGCTCGTATCATCCTTGGGGCTCCTCAGTGGACACGCTCTACTTCTCTATATACCGAACTTGGTCTTTCCCCCTTACAGGATCGTGTCCAGGAGTTTTACCTAAAAACTGCCGTTTCCATTCTACGGGATCCTAGGGGCAACTATGTCCAAACCAACTTGACTACTGCTGTCCGAGACCGACCTCCATCTAGAAGACAGTGGCGAGGGTCACTCATCCGAGCCCTTCAGGAACACGACCTCCTGCCTGATATTGTTGTCACCCCTGCTGTTGGTTCGTCTCCTTCTCCCTGGCTGGATTTTCAACCTGAAGTGATTGCCCTCGGTGGACCGCTCCCGAAATCCCAGGTGAACCCTGTTATTCTCTGCAAATACCACCTCTCCAGGATCGCTCACTGGTCCCCAGGTAGGGTCGTCCTCTACACTGATGGTTCTGTTGACCCCGCTACAGGTAGGGCCGGGGCTGGTGTCTACATCTCCCGTCCTCATGCCCCTGAGCCTATCAAACTGTCTCTCAGAGTTTCTGACGGGGCATCCTCCACTCAGGCTGAACTAATAGCCCTCCTTGCTGCCCTTCTCGCTGAGGAAGAAGCAGATGGTTTCTGCCCCTTGCTTGTCTGCTGCGATTCCAGGTCTGCTCTCGACGGGATCGCATTTGGATCTGGGGAAAATAAGGACCTCATCCTCCGAATACGAGGGTTAACATCCACACTTCAGGATGAAGGCCGTCCTGTGACATTCCTATGGATACCTAGTCATGTCGGTATCTTGGGGAATGAGGCAGCAGATGACCTTGCCAAGACTGGCTGCAACAAGGCCACACCTGACTACGTTGTTCCTCGAACACTCTTACAGATTAGGACCCAAATCCGCCGCAAACAGAGAGAAGCTCGGGAAGCAGCCATCCCCCTGGACTCCCCGCCCACATGGTACGATGTCCTCCGTAAACTTCCTGACTTCTCGTACGTCTACGGGAAAGGGTCGCGGAAGGGGGACGTGATTGCTGCCCGTATCATCATCGGGTATGACTTTGCTTGGGAGATTGGTATCCCCACATCCCCTGAGCAACGCTCTTGTGCGTTATGCAGAAGACCCGACAGCCGCACCCTTATTCACTACCTCCTAAGATGTCCCCACACACAACGCTTCCGTGACGCCTGCTGGACCACCACTCCACGACCCCCTGACGGAGACACGATGATCCTCCCAATACTGGCCAGATATTTTGTAAATAATATTAATTATGTGTTAAAGGAACATCCTTCCTTCCTTAGGCTTTAGTAAGCCCCTTTATAATATTTATACTGTATATACTTTTCACACTTGCCAGATGATTCTGGTGTCATTGTACAGGGGTACCTAGTGACAGCACTAGGATCCCGCTTCCTCTATCAAGGAATAAACAATTGAAATTGAAATTGAAATTGAAATATTTCCCTTTAACTCCTTCCCCCATACCCCTACCACTCCCTCTCTCCCCTCCCCCGTCTCCCTCCCCCTCACCTCTTCTTGCCCCCTTTCCCTCCCTACCCCTTCCCCTTCCTCCTCTCCCTCTCCCCCTCCCCTTCCTCCCTCCCCTACTCCCCTTCCCTCTTCCTCCCCCCTTCCTCCCCCCTTTCCCCCCTTCCTCCCTCACCCCTAAAATATTAATCGTCGCTATATATCATATTTTCAAACCCCGTGTGTGGTTTAGAGACAATATTTGGATATATATATATATATATATATATATATATATATATATATATATATATATATATATATATATATATATATATATATATATATATATATATATATATATATATATATATATATATATATATATATATATAATTTTTTTTTTTTTTTTTTTTTAATCCTCGATAATAACAGGTTTTGAAATACTCGTGAACAAGTGGCCTGATAAACGGTAATTAAGATTAATGGGATATGATGCGTCAACACCCACCACTTGACCTGACCTAACCACCAACACCACCACCACCCACTTCACCTAGCTCATCTACTACACCCTACGTCAACACCACCGTCACCACCACTTAGTTCTCCACCATCTACACCCTACGTCATCAGCAACACCACCGTCACCAGCAACACCACCGTCACCAGCAACACCACCGTCACCAACAACACCACCGTCAGCAAGCAACA
>NW_024724113.1:40000-76242 GCF_018991925.1 Homarus americanus | reverse complement strand
AAGAATAACTCCTTAACTCACTTTCCGACTATGACCATCAGCTGTCTCATCACACACACACACACACACACACACACACACACACACACACACACACACACACACACACACACACACACACACACACACACACACGTATGATACAACCTTATCATGTGCTCATTGCTCTGATTAGGTCAGGTCAACATAGGTCATTTAGTCTTTTTTTTTTAAACCCATCATCCTCAAAGGATTGTGCTATAATTTCTAAGGGTTTTATAACATTATTTTAAAGGGTTTTAACATAATCATTTTAGGGGGTTTCCGACATCATCCTCAAAGGGGTTAAACCATTATTTTAAAGGGTTAAATTATAATCCTCAAGGTTAAGAATTTTGGTGTTGAAGTTAATAAATTCTTGTTTGATCTACAAATGACAAGGTCACAGCTGAATAATGTGATACTGACAGAGCCTTACACCTTCACACTGCTGCTCTGCTCCCTGTCCTAAATCCTGACTGGAATTTTAAAACGACAAGATTCCATAAACAACTCATTAGAGCTATAAACCATTATCATTGGTTGTCGTCCTAATTAGGAGACACAACAGGTAAGGTATTCATTGCCTCACTACTATTCATTTCAAACGACTTATCATCAAAAATACCTTGTTAACCTATCTAATTGTGACAAGTATAATGAATTTTTACCTGTATACGTGAAATAATATCTCATAGCCGTGTTATTTTGTTGTTTCATTGGTTCAATGAGCAGGTGAGACAGTGAAAATTTAATTGAAATGAAATAAAATGGATGATATGGTCAGGTAATGTTTAGTTTGTGAATATTAACGTCCGTTTATACATAGATGTATTCATAAGATTGACAGACAGACACACATACATTCATACACTCATAACAAACTCACACACACACACACACACACACACACACACACACACACACACACATGACTACTATAACACACAATAACTCAGAATTCATTCCGTATACAAAAGAGAGCTAAGTATGACCAGGACACACAACAACAACAACAGGCAAGGGAATGAACGTAGTAACCACCTCTGGTGTGTGTGTGTGTGTGTGTGTGTGTGATTGATGCCTTCCCTGCCCTGACCTACCCTGCCTTGACCTACCCCACCTAACACCACCTGCCCTGACCTACCCTGCCCTGACACATACCCTGCCCCTACATATTTACTCTCTAACTAACACAAACAAAAACACTGCAGGATCAGGGTCGACTCTAACTACAGGACTGAGAAAAACACAGCATTTCATATAATCTCACTTTTACCTGAACCATTTTACCTGCCAGGGGGGGCGATGGGGGAGGGGGAAAAAAGAGAGGTGAGGAGGGAGAGTGGGGAACAAATAGAGGACTTCGCTCTACGGTTCTGCAAATAGTTTCTTAACACTGTCATCATCAGCGTCATGTGTGTGTGTGTGTGTGTGTGTGTGTGTGTGTGTGTGTGTGTGTGTGTGTGTGTGTGTGTGTGTGTGTAATCCTAGTCACACAGTTAATATATGTATGTATATTTAGTTTAATTCCCGGGCGTATTAAAGATCAAGGTAGAGGAACAGTTGCCGGGTTTTATTACTGTAGGGTTGAGAAGGTGTGTGGCAGTGATTGTGTGGCACAGTGTTGTTCTTGTGTATCCACTGCCACAGCTCTTATTACTCTTGTTGTTATTACTGTTGTTGATATTATTGCTTTTGTTATTATTATTATTATTATTATTATTATTATTATTATTATTATTATTATTATTATTATTATTGTTGTTGTTGTTGTTGTTGTTGTTGTTGTTGTTATTATTATTGTTATTATTTTTATTATCATCATCATCATCATCATCATCACAAATTACAATAATATAACTTTCATCACCATCATGTCCCAGCACTCACAAATAACCAGTATAATAATCCCTGGTTCTCCTTGAGCACATGACTGGAAGATTCACACAATTCTGTATCATGTTATCACCAGCCTTATGATAATCCAGTTCTCACCAATAACACTGCCAACAGATTATAACCAACGTTTGCTTAATAACACATGGAGAGGGGTTATAGTTGTTTAATAACCTGTGCAGAGGTTGTGGGGGTCTGCTGGGGAGTGTAAGTTAGATGACACACTCCGCCATCTACCACCGCCTCTTAGGAGATTACAACACACAATGATGTAATGTAACCTTTTAACTCGGCTCCAGGGTTTGGCCGGGGTGTCGTGAGAAGATTTTTTTCTGTTAATTTTTTTCTTTATTATTATTATCGCTAATGATTTATTGTTAATATTATTAGTATTAGTAGTAGTAGTAATATCATTAGCCCACCTTGTAATATATAGCCAACCTTTTAATATTAAGCCCACATGTAATATTAAGCCCACCTGTGTAATATATAGACAACCTGTAATATTAAGCCCACCTATGCAATTTGAGCCCACCTGTGTAATATACACCAACCAAAAAGCCAACCTGTTTAATATTTAGCCCACCAATGTAATATTAAGCCCCACCAAAACAACCAAAACCCACCAAAACCCAAAAACACCAACCCACCAACCCACCTGTGTAATATATAGCCAACCTGTTTAATTTAAGCCCACCATGTATTTAAGCCCCACCTATGTAATATATAGCCAACCAACCCAAAAAACCCACCAAAAAAACCAAGCACCTATGCCACCTGTAAATATATAGCCCACCTGTTTAAATGAGCCCACTCTGTAATATTATAGGCCTACCTGTGTAACGAAACAGTTCACAATGTCACCTGAGGACACCTGTTAATTAGTTGATAGTGAAGATGTTACTGAAAAGATTACGGAGATGAAACTGAAAGCAGGTTGGTTAGGTTCTGTCTTGCGTGTGTGTGTGTGTGTGTGTGTGTGTGTGTGTACACACATAAACCAACCGGATGTAAACATTTACACTCACGCTCCTGTTACCTGCAGTAAAACATTTACACTCACGCTCTCTGTTGCCTGCAGTAAAACATTTACACCACGCCCCTGTTGCCTGCAGAAAAACATTTACACTCACATCCCTGTTGCCTGCAGTAAAACAACAACACCCCCAAAAACAACCACCCCCCCAAAAACAACCCACCCCCCCCAAAACAACACCCCCCCCCCAAACAACACCACCCCCCCAAAAAACCCACCCCCCAAAAACAACACCACCCCCCCAAAACAACACCACCCCCCACAAAACAACACACCCCCCAAAACAACACCACCCCCCCAAAACAACACCACCCCCCAAAAACAACACCACCCCCCACAAAAAACACCACCCCCCCAAACACATTTACACCCACGCCCCTGTTGCCTGCAGTAAAACATTTACACTCCGCTCCCGCTGCCTGCAGTAAAACATTTGCCACTCACGCCCCTGTTGCTCGCAGTAAAACATTTACACTCACCCTCTGTTGCCTGCAGTAAAACACGACACTCGCCGCCTCTGTTGCCTGCAGTAAAACATTTACACTCACCCTCCCTGTTGGCTGTAGTAAAACATTTACACTCACCTTCCGTTGCCTGCAGTAGTAAAACATTTACACTCACGCTCCCTGTTACCTGCAGTAAAACATTTACCCCACGCCCTGCTGCCTGCAGCAAAACATTTACACTCACGCTCCTGTTGCCTGCAGTAAAACATTTACACTCACGCCTCCTGTTACATGCAGTAAAACATTTACACTCACCCTCCGTTGCCTGCAGCAAAACATTTACACTCACGCCCCTGTTGCCTGCAATAAAACATTTACACTCCGCTCTCTGTTGCCTCAGCAAAACATTTACACCACCTCTCTGCTGCCTGCAGTAAAACATTTACACTCCACGCCCTGCTACCCCTGCCGTAAAACATTTACACTCACGCTCCCTGTTGCCTGCAGCAAACACGCACTCACGCTCTATGTTGCCTGCAGTAAAAACATTTACACTCACGCTCCCTGTTGCCTGCAGTAAAACATTTACACTACGCCCCGTTGCCTGCTGTAAAACATTTACACTCACGCTCTTCTGTTGCCTGCAGTAAAACATTTACACCTTCACCCTCCTGTTGGCTGTAGTAAACATTACACTCACCCTCGGTTGCCTGCAGTAAAAACATTTACACTCACGCTCTCTGTTGCCTGCAGTAAACATTTACACTCACGCTTCCTGTTGCCAGCAACATTTACACTCTGCTCTCTGTTGCCTGCAGTAAAAACATTTACACTCATCTCTGTTGCCTGCTGTATAACATTTACCCCTCCGCTCCTGTTTACCCCTGCTGTAAAACATTTACACCTCCGCTCCCTGTTGCCTGCAGTAAAACATTACACTCACGCTCTCTGTTGCCTGCTATAACATTTTACACTCACGCTCCCTGTTGCCTTAACAACAAAACATTTACCTCACGCTCTCTGTTGCCTGCAGTAAAACATTTACACTCACGCTCCTGTTGCCTGCTGTAAAACATTTACACTCACGCTCCCTGTTGCCTGCTGTAAAAACATTTACACTCACGCTCTCTCTGTTGCCTGCAGTAAAACATTTACACTCACGCTCTCTGTTGCCTGCAGTAAAACATTTACACCTCACGCTCCCGTTGCCTGCAATAAAACATTACACTCACCCCCTGTTGCCCTGCAGTAAAACATTTACACCACGCTCCCCGTTGCCTGCAGTAAACATTTACACTCACGCTCCTGTTGCCTGCAGTAAAAACATTTACACTACCCTCCCTGTTGCCTGCAGTAAAAACATTTACACTCACGCTCCCTGTTGCCCGCAGTAAAAACATTTACACTCACGCCTCCTGTTGCCTGCAGTAAAACATTTACACTCACGCTCTCTGTTGCCTGCAGTAAAACATTTACACTCACGCTCCCTGTTGCCTGCAGTAAAACATTTACACTCACGCTCTCTGTTGCCTGCAGTAAAACATTACACCACGCTCCTCCCAAACAACACCACCCCCCCAAAAACAACACCACCCCCCCCAAAAACAACACCACCCCCCCCAAACACCAACACCCCCCCCCAAACAACACCACCCCCCAAAAACAACACCACCCCCCCAAAACAACACCCACCCCCCCCAAAAACAACACCACCCCCCCAAAACAACACCACCCCCCCAAAAAACACCACCCCCCCCAAAACAACACCACCCCCACCACAAAAACACCACCCCCCCCCCCAAACAACACCACCCCCCCCAAAAAACAACACACCCCCCAAAAAACAACACCACCCCCCCAAAAACAACACCACCCCCAAAAACAACACCACCCCCCAAAAACAACACCACCCCCCCCAAAACACACACCACTCTGTTGCCTGCAGTAAACATTTACACCACGCTCCCTGTTGCCTGCTGTAAAACATTTACACTCACGCTCTTCTGTTGCCTGCAGTAAACATTTACACTCACCTCCCTGTTGCCTGCAGTAAAACATTTACACTCCGCTCCTGTTGCCTGCAGTAAAACATTTTACACTCACGTCCCTTGTTGCCTGCTGTAAAACATTTACACTCACGCTCTTCTGTTGCCTGCAGTAAAACATTTACACCACGCTCTCTGTTGCCTGCAGTAAAACATTTACACTCACGCTCCCTGTTGCCTGCTGTAAAACATTTACACTACGCTCTCTGTTGCCTGCAGTAAACATTTACACCACGCTCCCTGTTGCCTGCAGTAAAACACGACACTCACGCTTCCTGTTGCCTGCTGTAAAACATTTACACTCACCCCCCTGTTGCCTGCAGTAAAACATTTACACCCACGCCTCTGTTGCCTGCAGTAAAACATTTACACTCACGCTCTGTTGGCTGCAGTAAACATTTACACTCACGCTCCTGTTGCCTGCTGTAAAACATTTACACTCACGCTCTCTGTTGCCTGCAGTAAAACATTTACACTCACCTCCTGTTGCCTGCAAAACATTTACACCTCACGCTCTCTGTTGCCTGCAGTAAAACATTTACACTCACCTCCTGTTGCCTGCAAAACATTACCACGCTCTCTGTTGGCAGCAAAACATTTGCACTCATTCCTGTTGCCTGCTGTAAAACATTTACACTCACGCTCTCGTTGCCTGCAGTAAAACATTTACACTCACCCTCCTGTTGCCTGCAGTAAAACATTTACACTCACGCTCTCTGTTGCCTGCAGTAAAACATTTACACTCACGCCTCTGTTGCCTGCAGTAAAACATTTACACTCACGCTCCCTGTTGCCTGCAGTAAAACATTTACACTCACGCTCTCTGTTGCCTGCAGTAAAACATTTACACTCACGCTCTCTGTTGCCTGCAGTAAAACATTTACCTCACGCTCTCTGTTGGCAGCAGTAAAACATTTACACTCACGCTTCCTGTTGGCTGCAGTAAACATTTACACTCCACGCTTCCTGTTGGCTGCAGTAAAACATTTACACCACGCTTCCTGTTGGCTGCAGTAAAACATTTACACTCACGCTTCCTGTTGGCAGCAGTAAACATTTACACCACGCTTCCTGTTGGCTGCAGTAAAACATTTACACGGTCTCATAATTCCTTGATATTAAACATAAGTCCAGCTATTTTACCCGGATGAGAAAAATGTTGGAAGCAGGAACTGTGTCAACACTTCAGCTACATTTCCCTTAACACTAACCAAGAGTAACTCTCTCTAGAAGTCTGTCTGTCTTGTCTTCATGATTGCATGTCTGTTTGTCTGTCTTCATGATTGCCCGTCTTTCTGTCTGTCTGTCTTCAGATTGCCCTCCTTTCTGTCTGTCTGTCTGTCTTCATGATTGCCCGTCTTCTGTCTGTCTGTCTGTCTTCATGATTGCCCGTCTTTCTGTCTGTCGTCTGTCTTCATGATTGCCCGTCTTTCTGTTCGTCTTCTCTTCGGTGATTGCCCGTCTTTCTGTCTGTCTGTCTGTCTTCATGATTGCCCGTCTTTCTGTCTGTCTGTTCATGATTGCCCGTCTTTCTGTCTGTCTGTCTGTCTTCATGATTACCCGTCTTTCTGTCTGTCTGTCTGTCTTCGCGATTGCCCGTCTTTCTGTCTGTCTGTCTGTCTACGATTGCCCGTCTTTCGTCTGTCTGTCTGTCTTCATGATTGCCCGTCTTTCTGTCTGTCTGTCTTCATGATTGCCTGTCCTTCTGTCCGTCTGTCTGTCTTCATGATCGCCTGCCTCTTCTGTCTGTCTGTCTGTCTTCATGATTGCCCGTCTTTCTGTCTGTCTGTCTTCATGATTGCCCGTCTTTCTGTCTGTCTGTCTGTCTTCATGATTACCCGCTTTTCTGTCTGTCTGTCTGTCTTCATGATTGCCCGTCTTTCTGTCTGTCTGTCTGTCTTCATGATTGCCCGTCTTTCTGTCTGTCTGTCTGTCTTCACGATTGCCCGTCTTCTCTGTCTGTCTCTCGCGATTGCCCGTCTTTCTGTCTGTCTGTCTGTCTTCATGATTGCCCGTCTTTCTTGTCTGTCTCTCATGATTCGTCTTTCTGTCTGTCTGTCTGTCTTCATGATTACCCGTCTTTCTGTCTGTCTGTCTGTCTTCATGATTGCCCGTCTTTCTGTCTGTCTGTCTGTCTTCATGATTGCCCGTCTTTCTGTCTGTCTGTCTGTCTGTCTTCATGATTGCCCGTCTTTCTGTCTGTCTGTCTGTCTTCATGATTGCCCGTCTTTCTGTCTGTCTGTCTTCATGATTGCCTGTCCTTCTGTCCGTCTGTCTGTCTTCATGATCGCCCGTCTTTCTGTCTGTCTGTCTGTCTTCTGCAATTGCCCGTCTTTCTGTCTGTCTGTCTTCATGATTGCCCGTCTTTCTGTCTGTCTGTCTGTCTTCTTCATGATTGCCGTCTTTCTGACTGTCTGTCTTCACGATTGCCCGTCTTTCTGTCTGTCTCTGTCTGTCTTCACGATTGCCGTCTTTCTGTCCTGTCTGTCTTCATGATTGCCCGTCTTTCTGTCTGTCTGTCTGTCTTCATGATTGCCTCCGTCTTTCTGTCTGTCTGTCTGTCTTCATGATTGCCCGTCTTTCTGTCTGTCTGTCTGACTTCATGATTGCCTGTCTGTCTGTCTGTCTGTCTTCATGATTGCCTGTCTGTCTGTCTGTCTGTCTGTCTGTCTGTCTTCATGATTGCCCGTCTGTCTGTCTGTGTTTTGATGTCTGTTTATTGGACTATTTCTCTATATGTACACTATTGATGGTAATAAATATAATAGTAATAATAACAACAATAACAAATACAACAACAACAGTAATCAAAACAACAACAACAACAGGTGAATAATAACAACCACAATAACAGTCATAACAACAATTAACCACAACAAGACAGGTAACACACCGTCTTAATAGGCTGGCCCGTTAAATATAAGGGACTCTCTACCTTATGACTCTACTTTTAATTAAATGTTTAGGAATTATGTTGCCTCAAAGACTCCAGTTTATGGCTAATGGTGGATCTTGTTGTTGTTGTTTCTCTCTCTCTCTCTCTCTCTCTCTCTCTCTCTCTCTCTCTCTCTCTCTCTCTCTCTCTCTCTCTCTCCCTCTCTCTCTCTCCCTCTCTCTCCCCTTAATACCTGTAAAAAATCTCCCTGACCTAGCATGACCCCTGACCTAACATGACCCCTGACCTAGCATGACCCCTGACCCAACATGACCCCTTATCACTCTTCCTGACCTAACATGACCCCTTATCACTCACTCTCCCTGACCTAACATGACCCCTTATCACTCCCCCTGACCTCACATGACCCCTTAGCATGACCCCTGACTGGCCATTCTCACCATAAAGTTCCTTACGTATCCCTCGTTTGATATGCTCTCCGGTGACGTCATACATAGGCTAAATGTCGCCGCCGTGTCGATGGTAATGGAGGTGTGGGCAAATATTTTGTCATAACGTTTTCAGGAGTTTTGTGGGGGTGGGGAGGGGAAAGGAAGAAATTGGGAGTAGAGGGAAAAGGAAGGGGAGGGAGGGAAGAAGAAGGGGAGTGGGGAAGAGGGGTTGGGAGAGGAAGGAGGGTAGAGGAAAGGAAGGAGAGGAGGGAAGGAAAGGAAGAAGGGGAGTTGGAAGTGGGGAAGGAGGAAGGGGAGTTGGGAGGGAAGGAAGGAAGAAGGGGAGTAGGGGAAGGAAGAGGGGGAGTTGGGAGGTGAGGGAGGGGAATGTTCAGTACAGGTGTGTCGTCGTGGGTCGTTTTATTAAAGGTGTATTGCTGTTGTATTTGTTTGCACACACACACACACACACACACACACACACACACACACACACACACACACACATACACACACACACACACACACACTTAACCTTGAGATGGTATAAATGAATCTGATCCAGAGTGTCAGAACTGATTACACGAACCCTGGACCTCTGCTGTCTCCATCACTCTTCCAGCTGACGGCGCCTTTTGAAACACTAATTCATTCCATTAACCAAAGGTGAAAATATCTGCCGTCGGGACAAAGGTTCAGTCAAATGCCACAGTTGCTTCGGAAATATTATGAATCTGGGCGATGGAAGAGAACGTGTAGGAAGACAGGGTACTGGTGAAAGCTTAATGGGGTAGTTCTGCTGTTAGTGACGTATTGTAGGCAGGTGTGTAGAGTTATTTAACCCTTTGATTACGATAATTTAACCCTTTGATGACGATAATTTAACCCCTTGATTACGATAATTTAACCCCTTGATTACGATAATTTAACCCCTTGATTACGATAATTTAACCCTTTGATTACGATAATTTAACCCCTTGATTACGATAATTTAACCCCTTGATTACGATAATTTAACCCCTTGATTACGATAATTTAACCCCTTGATTACGATAATTTAACCCCTTGATTACGATAATTTAACCCCCCCATGTGTGTGTGTGTGTGTGTGTACGCCTGTGAACATGTGCGTGTATGTTTGTATGTATATGTGTTTGCATGTGTGTTTACGTTGTGTGCGTGTGTACATAACTGACATAGAAAGCTTTTGTGTATGTTTGTGCGTGACTATATGCGTGTGTGTTGATGTGATTGTTGCACCAGTGTGTGAATGTTATGTTTTGTTGTCTTCTCTCTCTCTCTCTCTCTCTCTCTCTCTCTCTCTCTCTCTCTCTCTCTCTCTCTAAACTATTAAGAAACTGTAAACGGTAAACAATTTAGTATAAATGAAATAAGATAAAACTATAGACAATAGTAGTAAGACAACACCAGTGCAGGATTATAAAACAAATGAGGAACGCTGTCATTTACATTCGAGTAAGATAAGATTTCATATTTATGTTTTAAATGATTATCAATTACTTTAGATTATATTTTCCCTCTAATAAATGATTTATAATAGAATAACATGGAGATAAATATTAAATAAATGAAATAACGGGAAATATAAGGAGTCAGTTATAAGGTGTCGAAGTTTTGATCCCTAAACAAAAGACGATCGCAGTTAAACCGCGTTTGTAGATGTTATGTTTATTATTTTGTATTTTGTATTATATTACGTCAAACTCAAATGCTTAGGTTAGTAGATATTTAAAAACAAAATATAAAGAAGGAATAAAAAAAATATAAACATAAATAGCTAAATAATAAGGTAGAATCAATCGTCAAATAGCCAAAGTTTACTTCTCAATATTATAAACGAAACATTTCAAACTTAGATCGATTGAATGTGTAAAATAACTTCATAAATCAACCTATAAAACACAATATCTCACTTAATATATACTTTAAAACAAAAAAGGAAGAGGAAAAACAATTTAATAAGACCTTTAATTCCACCCAAAAGAGTAAAATTCAGTGGTAAAAGTTCCAATCCCGGGTACAGTCGAAAGCAAAAGACGAACGAGGGAATATTTCATTTTGTTATGGTCTGACAGCCAAGTCCTTGACCACATGGGGACTGAAAACTCAATATTGGCCTCGACGAGAGAGAGGGGGCAGGAGAGTGCTTGTCTTTGGCTGGTAACGATGGATCATTTTAAGGTAAACCCTCGCCAGAGTTGGTAACACACCGAGGGTTGACGCCGCTGTGATGTGGTTGGTAATAACTGACGCAGTATTGGCTCTGGTATAGATAGATAAATAAATAGAAATATAGATAGATAGATAGGTAGATAGATAAAGATAGATAGACATGTTGATAGATAGATAAATATATAAAGAGAGAGAGAGAGAGAGAGAGAGAGATGAGAACCACAGCTTGAACACATCTCACTGTTAACATGAATATTTTAACCTGTGTAATATTAACAATGTTTAGTTAGGTTAGACGTATTTGTACTCTCTCTCTCCCCCTCCCTGCCTGTCTGTCTGTTTGTCTGTCTGTCTGTCTGTCTGTCTATCTAAACGGAGTAATGGTTGAGAGTTGACCCATTACACGTAGGGAAAGATGTGAGAGAAAGAGGTGAGAGAAAGAGATGAGAGAAAGAGATGAGCGGTATTTAATGTTCCTGAATTAGCCAAGGTGGTGGGGGGGGTGGGTGTATTAACCGAAGGAACTGAAGGAAGAGGGTGTATGAAGGAAGAGGGTGCGTGTGAATCATACCTGGGTGAAGGCGTTCTTGATGAGGTATTTCTACAGCTCTGATGAGTTAGTTGGAGGCAGAAATGCTGTTTCAGGAATAATGAATAAGTGGAGGGCAGCAGTGTGTGTGTGTGTGTGTGTGTGTGTGTGTGTGTGTGTGTGTGTGTGTTTTGTTTGGCTGAGAAATGTTGAAAATATTTTTGTCTCATTGCATATGAAAGGAAGCATTGATTTCGTGAGAAGCTATTTTGTGCGTTGCAAATTTCTCCTTGCATAAACACATACAGAGAGAGAGAGAGAGAGAGAGAGAGAGAGAGAGAGAGAGAGAGAGAGAGAGAGAGAGTTGCAAGCTTTCCGCTGCCGTGCACTCAGAAAATTGGCCGCCATCCCATCATATACCAAGAGAGAATTTTCTTACCTCGTTAAAATTGTCACCATTTTTCAGCCGAGGTAAAGCTTTTGGGCAGTGAAACTCAATGATGTTGGTGCCTCGGTGTTATCCAGAATCAATACTCGATCTTGAACCCAGCCAGAATAGCTCTTATAACATTATTTAACCCGACTTCCTCCTCCTGTCACACACATACACATTGTTGCTAGTTACCGGTATACACTGTCAGTTTCATGTACACACACACACAGGACATGAAGGCCATGTTAGCTACTGCATACACTGTCAGTTTCCATGTACACACACACACACACATACACATTGTTGCTAGTTACCGGTATACACTGTCAGTTTCATGTACACACACACACACACCCCATCTCTCCCTGGCCTCCCGTCCATAACACTGCAGGAGGCACTTTATTAATGGCTTCACGTACGCTTGATTCAATTTCGACCTCCGTGTCTGTATTAGTGTCCGTAGATATTCATGTCCGTAGATGTCCGTGTCCGTAGATGTCCGTGTCCGTAGATGTCCGTGTCCGTAGATGCCCGTGTCAGTTAATGCCCGTGTCCGTAATCATGAAATTGGCAGGGCTGCGGTAAGTCTCCCTGAGAATGATTCGTCATATTTTGGGGACACATGTTGATGAAGCAATTAACAGAGATCCTGTGGCCCCAGAAACAGACAGACAGACAGACAGACAGACAGACAGACAGAGAGAGATAATCCACCCACCACCCCACCCCACCCTCTCCACCCCTCTCCACCCCTCTCAATCCCCACCCCCCTCCACCCCCACCTACCCTACCCTACCCTACCCCACCCCAAGGTCAACACTATATAACAAAAGATGACAATAACAAAAGGGGGTCTTGACATATTGGACACTTCCTTACGAGACAATGGATGACTATACAAAGTTGTTTTTCCTGGTTGTGTTTCGAGTTGACATTGAGACGATGAAGGTAAGTGTAGCCAATTGTCTCATATTTCTGTGTCGAGGTCTTTTATTATTGTGTGTTTCCATTATTTTTCTTTCTTTCTTTCTCTGTTATGTCTTTTCTTTTATCGCTCATCTTTTTCTCTCGTTATTCTTCTTTATAGACCATCTGGAGGCCTTATATGAAAGTATTTGTTGATATTTTCTTTCTCTGGCTGTCTGTCTCTTTTCTCTCTCTCTCTCTCTCTCTCTCTCTCTCTCTCTCTCTCTCTCTCTCTCTCTCTCTCTCTCTCTCTCTCTCTCTCTCTCTCTCTCTCTCTTTGTTTCTCTTACTCTTTTACACACTTTCTCTGTCTCACACACACACACACACACACACTCTTTCTTTCACTCTCTCTCTGTCACTCACACTTTCATTCGCTCTCTCTCATATAGTACAGCATCGCTAGTGTTCCTGTGAGTGCGCGCGCGTGTGTGTGCGTGTGTGTGCGTGTGTGGTAGACTCTTAAGGGGGGAGTAATTTGACGCCACGCTGCTTTTACTTAATTGACAATATCATGCTGTGGTCTTGTCCTTATCTCTCGTCACCATACATCTTCCAGACAGACAAAAGTTTTAAACGAAAAATTCCCATAAATTTCTTCCCCTAATTGGTTAACGTTACAGATCACCTAACCTAACCTGACCTGACCTAATCTAATCTAACCTGACCTGACCTGACCTGACCTAACCAAAATAAATAAATAATCTAGTTTACTTCTTCCTCCTTTTCTTGTCTCTTAATCACTGGTACATAAATTTATGTAAATATTTTTTTTATAAATTTGATATATTTTTTATATTTTCAACTTCGTTTTCATTTTGTTCTTGTTGTTGTTGTTGTTGTTGTTGTAGTTATGGTTCATCCTGTTATTGATGTTGTTATTGTTCTTATTGTTGTTATTCTTGATATTGTTGTTGTTGTTGTTGTTGTTCATTTTGTTATTATTGTTGTTGTTGTTGTTGTTGTTGTTGTTGTTTAATTCCTTCCAGGGAAATTTTAGCCTTTCATTACTAATTAATTTCCTCTCAAATGAGCCTTTAATTAGTGAAGGAGGAATATTATGAAGTATTATTTATAAAACAGTTTTCTTAAGACAGGAAGCATCACCTGAAGATTAGGCACCCCAGCTTATATCACCTGTTCATTAATGATACTGCAACCTAACCTAATCTATCCTAACCTAACCTAACCTACCCTACCCTACCTTACCCTAACCTACCCTACCCTACCCTACCCTACCCTACCCTAGCCTACCCTAACCTAACCTAACCTTAACCCACCCCTACCCTACCCTTACTCCCTAACCTAATCTTAACCTACCCCACCCCAATCTCACCCCACCCCACTCCACCTTACCCCAATCTAACCTACCCTAACTCATCCTACCCTAGCCTAACTCAAACCTTAATCCAACCTAATCCACCCCCAATCCCACCTCACTCCCAATCTCTACTCCACCCTAACCTAACCTAACTCAAACCCAATCTCATCTCTACCTTAATCTTGGTCCTGATCTAACCCATCTACCCTGGCTCCTCATCTCATCTCTCACTCCCACACCTCATTTTTACCCTAATTCCATCTCTAACTCCACATTCAATCTACTTCATCCTAACCTAACCTAACCTACCCTAACCCAACACCCCCAATCTCTAGCTCCACTCCACTCCCTAACCTACTCCTACTCCCTACCCTACCTTACCCTAACCTACCCTAACCTACCTTACCCTAACCTACCCTAACCTACCCTAACCTACCCTACCCTACCCTAACCTAGCCTACCCTAGCCTACCCTACCCTCGTCCTCAAAGGGGTTAAGTCATCGGCCTCAAAGCGTTCATTAAACTGAATACAAATAAACAAAGTGAGACAATGTTATGGTGTTACAGGGACGGTTTATCACTTACGGAAATGGTGTAAAGAGAAAGAGAGAGAGAAAAAGAAAGAAAATGAGATAGCGAGGGCGAGAGAAAGAGACTAGCAGACCGATACACAAAGAAGAAGGGAGTAGGAGAGTGATAAATGGCTCCAGAGAGAGAGAGAGAGAGAGAGAGAGAGAGAGAGAGAGAGAGAGAGAGAGAGAGAGAGAGAGAGAGAGAGAGAGACATTGGACATTGATGGATAGAATTATAGAAAAGGCTCAGACAGACAGATAGACAGACAGACAGAGAGACAGACAGACAGACAGACAGACAGACAGACAGATAAAGAAAAACAAGACTTAAAGATTAACAGAAAAATACTAACACACACACACACACACACACACACACACACACACACACACACACACACACACACACACCGGCCCCTACTACCACCTGAGATCCCTAGCCCGAGAATTGCTGTTCGACACCACAACCGCATCCAGCCCATACGTGCACGAACTGATCGCTATAAGAACAGCCCAGTCCCAACCATTGTAAAAATTATCAATATCTTGTAATAAACCAGTGTATTCACTCCCAGTAAACACTACTCCTTGCACTGTCACTATGTTGAAATGAACTGTAGTTTAAGCTTTTCCCCATCTAGTTATTATATATCTTATTTGTATCACTTATGTTACTTGTATTATTTGTAATTCGAAACCCATTCCCCAAATATGTAACTGTATATTTTCAGCCTTCTGGCTGCCAAGCTCTTTCAATAAACCGTTAATAATTATTATTATTATTATTATTATTATTATTATTATTATTATTATTACACGGTGAAGTACAGATAACAAACTCGCCATGTATGTATGTATGTAAGTATGTCCCGGTATGTATGTATGTATGTATGTAAGTATGTACCGGTATGTATGTATGTATGTATGTATGACACCTGAGAGAGAGACTCCTAAGGGAAGTGCTTACCTGTGTTATTCGTCTTGATCACAATATACGTGGGTTAACATCAGGTGTTGTCTCGTGTGTAAATAAACGCGCTAATGATGGCTGTCTTTGAGTGAATCCAGGTGTGTGTAGGGGAAAACACACACACACACACACACACACACACACACTTGGTTGCGGAGAGAGAGTCACTTGGTTTGAAGAAGGTGGTGGTGGTGGTGGTAGTGGTGGTAGAGGGTGGTGGTGGTCCTGCCCTGCCATGACATGCTGCTGCTGATGCTGCTATGTGGTGTGGTGGTGGTAGTGGTAGTGGTGGTAGTGGTGGTGGTGGTGGTGGTGGTAGGTGGAGGGTGGTGGTGGTGGTGGGGTGGTGGTGGTGGTGGTGGAGGTGGTGGTGGAGGTGGTGGTGGTAGTGGTGGCTGCTAGGCGAATGTTTTGATTCTGTTTGTCTGCACTGCCTGTCTCTTACCCAGGTGATTGTACCTGTTCACCCAGCTAACACCCTGTAGGTTAGGTTGGGTTAGGTTAGGTTAGGTTGGTTTGGGTTGGGTATGAAACACAGAAAACGAAAGAAGATATGAAAGAATTCTATTGTCAATTTTGCGTCACGTCAGCCAATACCGTACACCCTGCCGGGACAAGTCGACTCACAGAGCTTCAACAACTTCTTTTGAGGCTTCTGAGGCTTCCGAGGCTTCTGAGGCTTTGTTTGTCAATCAGTAAACTTTGAAAGGCAATCTCGTGTGTAGTGTCAACCATTGTGACTTTTGGTGCGTCAGGTAAAGTAAGTGGGTGTCTTTTGTGCTCTCCTTCTCTATCATGTTTATTCCACTTCCGTCTGTCTGTCTGTCTCTGTGTGTGTGTGTGTGTGTGTGTGTGTGTGTGTGTGTGTGTGAAAAGGTATAATTTTGATCCTCGGTAACCTTCTGGTGATTATATTCTGCACACACACACACACACACACACACTCACACACACACACACACACACACACACACACCTACACACACACACACACACACACACACACCACACACACACACTCACACACACACACACACACACACACACACACACACACACACACACACACACACACACACACACACACTCACACACAATATATTTTAGTATAGAGTTCCAGTTCATATATTACTGTATAATACATTATCATTTATTCACTGCTTGACTCAACCTCGCAAATCAGTTTATTATTAATGTTGAAATAAACCTACCAGTGAAAATGTCACCCGAATAAAGTGCTATACACGTCCGCTTGTTAGGGTCATCGTCCATAAGCCTGACATATGCGTACCAGTCTTATTGCTGCTAGTCTCTTGGGTCAGCTTGTCTCCATTAGATTTGTAGGCACCCTAGGTTATTTCATGTGAAGATTAAGCACCCTAGGTTATTTCATGTGAAGATTAAGCACCCTAGGTTATTTCATGTGAAGATTAGCACCCTAAGTTATTTCATGTGAAGATTAAGCACCCTAGGTTATTTCATGTGAAGATTAAGCACCCTAAGTTATTTCATGTGAAGATTAAGCACCCTAGGTTATTTCATGTGAAGATTAAGCACCCTAAGTTATTTCATGTGAAGATTAAGCACCCTAGGTTATTTCATGTGAAGATTAAGCACCCTAGGTTATTTCATGTGAAGATTAAGCACCCTAGGTTATTTCATGTGAAGATTAAGCACCCTAAGTTATTTCATGTGAAGATTAGGCACCCTAAGTTATTTCATGTGAAGATTAAGCACCCTAGGTTATTTCATGTGAAGATTAAGCACCCTAGGTTATTTCATGTGAAGATAAGCACCCTAGGTTATTTCATGTGAAGATTAAGCACCCTAGGTTATTTCATGTGAAGATTAAGCACCCTAGGTTATTTCATGTGAAGATTAAGCACCCTAGGTTATTTCATGTGAAGATTAAGCACCCTAGGTTATTTCATGTGAAGATTAAGCACCCTAGGTTATTTCATGTGAAGATTAAGCACCCTAGGTTATTTCATGTGAAGATTAAGCACCCTAGGTTATTTCATGTGAAGATTAAGCACCCTAGGTTATTTCATGTGAAGATAAGCACCCTAGGTTATTTCATGTGAAGATTAAGTACCCTAACCCTAAATGGGTGAGTTAATCCTCTAGACTACGATTTAATTCCCTTGAGAACGATGATTTAAGCCCTTTCAAAACAATGACCTAACACAAAGGAGTTAAATCATCTTCAGTCATGCACTAGTCTTCAGTCATGCAGGAGTGTTCAGTCATGCACTAGTCTTCAGTCATGCAGGAGTGCTCAGTCATGCACTAGTCTTCAGTCATGCACTAGTCTTCAGTCATGCACTAGTCTTCAGTCATGCACTAGTCTTCAGTCATGCAGGAGTGCTCAGTCATGCACTAGTCTTCAGTCATGCAGGAGTGTTCAGTCATGCAGGAGTGCGTTCAGTCATGCACTAGTCTTCAGTCATGCAGGAGTGTTCAGTCATGCAGGAGTGTTCAGTCATGCACTAGTCTTCAGTCATGCAGGAGTGTTCAGTCATGCACTAGTCTTCAGTCATGCAGGAGTGTTCAGTCATGCACTAGTCTTCAGTCATGCAGGAGTGTTCAGTCATGCACTAGTCTTCAGTCATGCAGGAGTGTTCAGTCATGCACTGTCTTCAGTCATGCACTCAGTCTTCAGTCATGCAGGAGTGCTCAGTCATGCACTAGTCTTCAGTCATGCAGGAGTGTTCAGTCATTCACTAGTCTTCAGTCATGCAGGAGTGTTCTGTCATGTACTAGTCTTCAGTCATGCAGGAGTGTTCAGTCATGTACTAGTCTTCAGTCATGCAGGAGTGTTCAGTCATGCAGGAGTGTTCAGTCATGCAGGAGTCCTCAGTCATGCACTAGTCTTCAGTCATGCAGGAGTCCTCAGTCATGCACTAGTCTTCAGTCATGCAGGAGTGTTCAGTCATGCAGGTTCAGTCACTAGTCTTCAGTCATGCAGGATGTCACTAGTCTTCAGTCATGCAGTGTTCAGGTCATGTACTAGTCTTCAGTCATGCAGGAGTGTTCAGTCATGTACTAGTCTTCAGTCATGCAGGAGTGTTCAGTCATGCAGGAGTGTTCAGTCATGCAGGAGTCCTCAGTCATGCACTAGTCTTCAGTCATGCAGGAGTCCTCAGTCATGCACTAGTCTTCAGTCATGCAGGAGTGTTCAGTCATGCAGGAGTGTTCAGTCATTCACTAGTCTTCAGTCATGCAGGAGTGTTCTGTCATGCAGGAGTGTTCAGTCATTCACTAGGGGTCTTCAGTCATGCAGGAGTGTTCAGTCATGCAGGAGTGTTCAGTCATGCACTAGTCTTGAGTCATGCACCACGGCCCCTAGTAGTGTAGGTCATGTTCTCTCTCGTCCAATATTCACACGAGTCGCCCAGTTGTTCCTTCTCCGTCTTGTTCACTTGTCCGAGTTGGTATGAAGATGCAAGTCAGACGTGGGGAGAACGGTGTGTGTGTGTGTGTGTGTGTGTGTGTGTGTGTGTGTGTGTGTGTGTGTGTGTTTTGTTTCCCTCGCCATTCATTTCTCTTTCTCCCTCCTTTCTGTTTCCCTGTCCCTAACCTAACCTAACCTAACCTAACCACAAATTGTCTGCCGTCCAGTTAATGGCTCTTCCTCCACGAGTAAATTTCAGACTTCACCGAACCATTAGTTTGTTTAAAAGTTTACCAGAGTTGAACAGTAGAGATTATTGGTGGTTCATAACTCACAGGAGCTTCAGTGTTTCAACTGGGGTAATGAAGCCTCGCTTAGCTGTGTTGGTGTAGTGAAGCCTCGTTTAGCTGTGCTGTGTAATGAAGAATCGTTTAGCTGTGCTGTGTAATGAAGCCTCGTTTAGCTGTGCTGTGTAATGAAGCCTCGTTTAGCTGTGCTGTGTAATGAAGCCTCGTTTAGCTGTGCTGTGTAATGAAGCCTCGTTTAGCTGTGCTGTGTAATGAAGCCTCGTTTAGCTGTGCTGTGTAATGAAGCCTTGTGTAGCTCTGCCGATTGATCCTGTTCCCGTGTGTGTGTGTGTGTGTGTGTGTGTGTGTGTGTGTGTGTGTGTGTGTGTGTGTGTGTGTGTGTGTGTGTGTGTGTGTGTGTGTGTGTGTGTGTGTGTGTGTGTGTGTGTGTGTGTGTGTGCGTGTTATCTTCATCTCCTTTACCTGCTATTGTTTTCTCTTCATTTCTCATTTAAATTTTTCCACTGTCTGTTCGTCTCTGTCTGTGTATGTCTGTCAATCTGCCTTTCTGTCTACTCTGTGTCCGACTTTGTCTCTTCTCTTCTCTCGCTCTATCTCAAAGAATCTCTCATCTCCCTCGTCTGTCTCACTTCAACAAACCACACACGCAGAACATACACATTCCGATGCATTGGTAGACAAACACACAAACACATACATATGAGACACACATTCGTATTGTTTCCATGAATACAATGTGTGTGTGTGTGTGTGTGTGTGTGTGTCGGTGTATGGCCGTCGTTGCCTGTGTGTGTGTTGGGGGGGAAGGGTCGGCGGCTGTCATTGAATTTGTATGTGTTACGTGAATGACTATCATTGTATGTATATGTGTGTATGTATATATGTATTACTTTTTATGTAAATCTATAATACCATGAATAATTTTTCCTCGGTAAAACCTTTTGGTTCATGTATATTGTCAGTCGGACTCAACCAATGTGTCAGAATATCCAGCCATTGTTGTTGTCTGAGTGCGCGCCATCTGTGTGTCGCCGTCCTAACTACAGCTCATCACCCAGACCTGAATGATATACTAGGGATAGTAACTAAATCACCTTCCATTACATCAAAAACATAATACTTCCACGCCATCTGTTGGTTAACGTCCAAATTACTGTCGATTAAATATTATGTGATCTGTTGTTGCTGTTATGCATTTGGTTGAATGACTGAATGGCTGTCTATTAAAGCTAAATCTGATGGTATTATCCACAGCCGCCATGTAAATTTATCATCGTATAATGTCACAGCTCGAGGGGGGGGGGGGTACACAGAGCCATCTAGTGGTGTGATCCTTAACTTTCTCTTCTTTGGCTGTTTGTCTGAGTCATAATTTTCGACCTTAATTCTTCACGCCATAGTGTTGTATATCTTATAATGGGTTAGTGCGGTTATTGACTAAGTTATGTGTTTAAAGACTATTAGTTGTTGTTGAAGTGTAGTTCAGGAGAAGGACAAGGACATGGGACAGCTTTAGGAGGAGGAGGGAGCGGCTTGAAGAGGAGGAGGAGGAGGAGGAGGAGAGGTAAGGGGTCAGGTAGAAAGAGCCGTAAATCCCCCAGCCTGTAAATTCGTAAAGATCAGTGATGGACGGCAGGAGAGACGAGGTGTAATGAGGTGAAGGAGCAGGTCGTCTCGTCAGGAGGTCGTGGGGTGGGGTAAGGGGCTGGGAGGTTGTGGGAGGGCAGGGGGAGGTCGTCAGGAGCTTGGAGGGTGAGGGCTGGGAGGTAGGGGTGGGGCTAAGAGATAGGAGGTCGTAAGGGGTAGGGGGAGGGAGTAAGGGTTTTGGGTAAGGGGGAGAGGTTAGTATTGTGTGTGGTGGTGGAAAGGGACTCCATTCATAGTTTATTAAGATATCATCATCATCACCATCATCATCATCATCATCATCATCACCATCATCATCATCATCATCATCATCATTACCACCACCATCATCATCATCACTACCATCATCACCATCATCACCATCATCACCATCATCACTACCATCATCATCATTACCACCACCATCATCATCATCATCATCATCATCATCTCATCATCATCATCATCATCATCATCATCATCATCATCATCATCATCATCATCATTACCACCACCATCATCATCACTACCATCATCATCATCATCATCACTACCATCATCATCATCACCACCATCATCATCATCATCATCACTACCATCATCATCATCACCTACCATCATCGTCATCATACCATCATCATCATCATCATCATCATCATCATCATTCATCATCACTACCATCACCACCATCATCATCATCACTACCATCACCACCACCATCATCACCATCACCACCACCATCATCACCACATCATCATCATCATCACCACCATCACCATCACCACCATCACCATCATCACCATCACCACCATCACCACCATCATCACCATCATCACCACCATCATCACCACCATCATCATCACCATCATCAACATCATCATCACAGACGACCTTTCATCAATTACCAGTATTCTCAAAAAAACAGGTAATTTGGCCATTTTACTTCCCCAACACTTTACTAACCCAGACTCACTCCTCAGATCACAAGGGCGGTACACTGTCACGCCCACAGAGATATTATAACTTTTACACTTAGGCTCCACAATTGTCAATAATGGCGCGGGAGTGAGGCTATTTTTATTATGAGACTAGTGAGTGTGGCGCTGCGTGAGGATTATTCTTATTATGAGACTCGTGAGTGTGGCGTAGCGTGAGGATTATTCTTAATATGAGACTCGTGAGGACATATTGGTTCATACAGCGCGCCTTGATTGTGGTAGGTGGTGGTGGTGGTGGTGGTGGTGGTTTTTATAAGGTCTCGTGTTGTTGGTTTTCTTGTGTGTGTGTGTGTGTGTGTGATTTAACAACTACTCTATAAACATTAACGATTCTGTAAACATGCGGTACAATATAATCAACAGCGGTTCTCTCAGTAAACATAACGTAAGTGTTATTTTCCTCCCTCAAACTATGTTAATAATGTTTATTTTTTCTATATATTAACAAACATTATTATCTATATTATACCCGCACCCGAGACTCAGTGGCTGTGTGTTAGTTCAGAAAAACCTCCATATAACGGTCTTCTCTATATTATCCGTTAAATGGAGGATTTCACATCTAATGGAACCTCGATATAACGGATTTTCTTTTCCATGTAGTCCGTTAAATAAAGGTTTTACTGTACAGTCAGTGTCCGCACAACGATACAAAACGCGTTCCTGTAAAGCCAATGTGATAAGTGAATGTACGTTAACCGGTTGTATGTTTAGCGGTTGTACGTTAAGCGGATGTACGTTAACCGGTTGTATGTTTAGCGGTTGTATGTTAAGCGGATGTACGTTAAGCGGTTGTACGTTAAGCGGTTGTATGTTGAGCGGTTGTATGTTAAGCGGATGTACGTTAAGCGGATGTACGTTAAGCGGTTGTACGTTAAGTGGTTGTATGTTGAGCGGTTGTATGTTGAGCGGATGTACGTTAAGCAGTTGTACGTTAAGCGGTTGTATGTTGAGCGGTTGTATGTTGAGCGGATGTACGTTAAGCGGTTGTATGTTACGCGGTTGTACGTTAAGCGGATGTGCCTTAAGTGGTTGTACGTTAAGTGGTTGTACGTTAAGCGGATGTACATTAAGCGGATGTACGTTAAGCAGTTGTACGTTAAGCGGATGTACGTTAAGCGGATGTACGTTAAGCAGTTGTACGTTAAGCGGATGTACGTTAAGCAGTTGTACGTTAAGCGGATGTACGTTAAGCGGATGTACGTTAAGCGGATGTACGTTAAATGAATACAGTATGTTAACCGGACACTAACTGTATACATAGTAGAAACACAAGACAATATTCCCAGCAATGTTGGTTTTAGACGAGGTCATTTCAACAGCATTTTCGCCTGTGTGCTGCCTGGTAAAACCTTTCAGTCTTACTTTTACTGTCTGTATGTATCCAACTCTCTCTTCAGATTTACATATCGAATGGCTCTGGTTTAGTAAAATATTATAATATACATTTTGTTTCTCAGTAAAGCCGGTGTTTCTTATTTGGTCTCTCTCAAGGAAAGTATAATTTGATTGTTATTACCATGACCTGATTACAACTACTGTCTTTATTTTTTGTCTCGGGTCACTAAGGCAATTTTCTCTCATTGTTTTAATTTGTTTTGGTGTTTGATGGCGTCTTGGTTCTTGTTGTGATCCTATGATTTCAGGTATAAATGGTTGTTGTTGTTGTTGTTATTTCTGTTGTGAATATTCTTCGTTTATCTTATTGGTGTTGCTTCTCTTCTCTTCTCTTCTCTTCTCTTCTCCTACTTGTTTTCTCCCTGTCTTTTCTCCCTCTCCTCCCATCTCCCCCCCTCTTCTCCCTCTCCTCCCATCTCCCTCTCTCCCTCTCCTTCCTTCTCCCTCTCCCCCCCTTCTCTCTCCCCCTCCTCTCTTCTCCTCACCTCTCCTCCTGAGTCTCCTCACCCAGGAACAGGTCAACATATTGTAGTGTGGCTGACTGTCCTCCCAGGTGTGTTTATATCCCGTTTTCTGTTGCCAGGTGATGAAGGGCTAATGGGGGACTAAAGCAAATCCTCCAGGTGTGTTTTTTTCCTTTGTTTCCTTGATTTATTCTTTGTGTGTGTGTGTGTGTGTGTGTGTGTGTGTGTGTGTGTGTGTGTTTTAGGGTCATAACTTTTAAAAGCCTTGGTTGTGGCTGCAGTATTTTATAGATTGGCGATTTTTTTATTTATACAAGACTCCCTGAAACTTATATACGTACATATAAATAGATATATAAATAAATAAACAGATACACACACGCACACCTTTCTGAATGGAGAGTCGAACCAGGGGTCAATAGATTACTACCTCTGTGCGATAACTACTCAGCCACCACGTTGCTCTCCCCTGCTATCGCCTTTGACATCCCGTCTTTGATGGTAATATGAACACCATCGACATCAAAGTCAGGCAAACGTTCGTCTGGCGTAGCACCCATAGCCAATAGGTAGAGAGAAATTACAAACGTTGACACAATTCCTTTGATCGTCCCTTTAAATTGATCGTCAATGACCACAACAAAACACACACGAACGTTTAGTTAAGAAAGCGTCCATAAGACGTCTGGTGCTGGTAGTTGCTCATACTGGCACTGGTAGTTGCTCACACTGGCGCTTGTAGTTGCTCACACTGGCACTGGTAATTGCTCACACTGGCACTGGTAATTGCTCACACTTGAATTCTCGTCACAGAAAATTGTACCATGTTTCTTTTATTATTGTTGATTAAGTGAGCATGTTGGTGAGGCACATTACCCATACCTTGACTACTGGTGGTGACGTGTAGCAGACAGACAGACCGTGGCCAGCCCTCCCAATCTGCAATATTGCCTCTAGAGTTGTCAGTGAGTCTGTCAGCTGCAATATAAACCCAGCTCAACACTGCAACACACTTTGCAGGATTCCTCTCTGCGATGCTTGACAATTGTGTAAATCATGCATGAGTTCTCGTGCCATTGTTAGGCGGAGGGGGGGGGGGGAGGGAGGTAATTATTATAGTTTCTTGTTAGTAAAGACAGTCAGTGTGTCAGGGAGTTAGTTATCAATGTCATTATTACGTCGAGAAATACAAGATATATTGGTGGGTGTTGTGTCATGACGCTGATGACTGCTTGTTATTTTATTAGTCAGACACACACACACACACCCACCCGTACTTCTCACTTGTCATTAAACCAGAAATTATTTTAGCCTTGACCCCAGATGCCAGAATGATTGTTATTGTGGAACTTATTTAATTTTTATTCTTTTTTCCGTAAATAAATTGCTACAATGTCAGGAATGATATTTGAACTATAAAAAACCCTAAAAGTAATATTAATTGGTCATTTTCTTCACCAGTAGGTTGAACTATATTACTAGTCTACCTAAAGAAATCTAACTTCGTAAAAAGCTACATATTTTCCATGTAACTGAAGGTGTTACAGTTTTACAGTTAATATTCATATTTTTCAATAACAGTTTTCAAAAGACTAAAATGCTTATGAAAATATTTTACTAACTTGACGTAAAATTTTTCGTGATAAATTAAATTTTCATGAAAGACTTTAATTGCTGACAGAGTTTTAAGAGAACAGATAATGTTTCACGAGTTTACCTTGACTGTCAACATGTTACCTGGACTGTCAACATGTTACCTGGACTGTCAACATGTTACCTAGACTGTCAACATGTTACCTGGACTGTCAGCTTCTTACCTGGACTGTTAGCATGTTACCTGGACTGGCAGCATGTTACCTAGACTGTCAGCATGTTACCTGGACTGTCAAAATGTTACCTGGACTGTCAACATGTTACATGGACTGTCAACATCTTACCTAGACTGTCAGCATGTTACCTGGACTGTCAACATGTTACCTGGACTGTCAGCATCTTACCTAGACTGTCAACATGTTACCTGGACTGTCAACACCTTACCTAGACTGTCAACAAGATACCTGGACTGTCAACATGTTACCTGGACTGTCAACATGTTACCTGAACTGTCAACATATTATAATTTTTCTGGAATCCAATTTCATGCAATTTAATTTTTGAGGACAAGAGCAAGTAATATATGCCTTTGTGTTTTATTATGAACTGTATACTAGAATTGAAATAATCTTTTGTGTTTTAGTTACATATGTGTGTGTATGTTTTTGTGACGTATGTATGTATGTATGTATGTATATATGTATGTATGTATGTATGTATATATGTATGTATGTATGTATGTATGTATGTATGTATGTATGTATGTATGTTAAGCAAGCTGAAATATAATGAAAAACAGAAATACATTGTAAGTCTGATCTTTCACAGAGTTTTAAATAAATCATCAAAAATAACATAACTCGAAATTAAAAAAAATCCCTAACTCTTGAAAGTCAACAAAATTCCCAAATGACTTTACAATGGTCGACCTAAACTTGCCTTCTGTTATTATTTTATTTTTTTTTACATTAAAGAACTTGTAAACATCAAAGGAATTATTATTGTATTATCGGTATTCAGATATTATAAGGGCTAAATGTTATTGTAATTCTTATTTATGGAACAATATTAATTTTTCTCTGTCATGTAACTGTCTATTTCTCGATAATGTAACCTATATTTATGATCGTAGAAATTAAGCATATTTGGCGATAATGTAACACGTACGTAAGATAAAGCAATTGGTATTTAAGATAACTGAACGTACTGTAATTGACGATAACATAACCCATATTAAGACAAATGGAGGAAAAACAGGAAAATTAAACAGGGAAGGGAAGGCAAAATTGAGAGAGAGAGAGAGAGAGAGAGAGAGAGAATAAAATAGGAAAAAATACAACCCCCTGAAATAAAATGTTTTAATTAAGCAAAAAAAAAAAAAAAAAATAATAATAAAAAAAAAGTTTAATTATTCAGATTCAAAATTTTCTCCCTCGACTTTTAATTAATATTTATATAGTTCATTATTTTTTTTTATTCTGTACAGTAGTTGTGAATGTCGGGTATATTGTAACAGTCGGGTGTGTGTACTGTTTTATCCCAGGTGTTGTAACTTATGTGTTTTAATGGCCTCCAGCCTCTCCTAATAGCCATACCTTCGCCACCACTACTACTACAAATAATAATAATAATGTCATTGTATGTGAGTGTCTTTATATATGTATGTATGTATGTATGTATGTATGTATGTATGTATGTATGTATGTATGTATGTATGTATGTAGTGCACCTCCATGATAGGTGTGTCAATATAATCATTAATACCCAACTCAGTTCACAGCCGCGTTTTAGCCCTCGCCAATACTGTTACCTGGCGCCTGCCTACACCTTCCCTTCCTCACCAACTGTACCATTATATCTATCAATCTATCTATGTATATCTATGTCTATCTATCTATCTATGTATCTATCTATCTATCTATCTTTATCTATGTCTATCTATATTTATCTATATCTATGTCGTTCTGTCTATTTGGTTATTTGTCTGGCTGTCTGTATCAATTTGTATACACACACACACGCACACACACACACACACACACACACACACACACACACACACACACACACACACACACACACACACACACACACACACACACATGACCTGCTGCTCATGTATACACAATACCTTCTAGTAAGAGCAGGAAGGAGGGGATGAACAGAAGCCATTAACACCGACCTTAAGATGACCTACAAACTCTAATTGCCCAGTTTGAGATCATTAACAGCTGTGTAACGACGGTAGATAATGTGTCTGTCTGTGTGTGTGTGTGGCGCCGTCTTCCTCCTCACTACTGGAGCCATGTGCTGTATGTAATAAGGGGGAAGGAGGAGGAGGAGGAAGGAGGAGGGGAGAGAGGAGGAGGAGGAGAGAGGAAGAGGAGGAGGGGAGGAAGGAGGAGGAGAGAGGAGGAGGAGGAGGGGGGATAGGAACTCAAATGTTGTTAGTAATATTAATATACGTAGGCAAGAGAGAGAGAGAGAGAGAGAGTAATATTAATAAAAGAATGAGGGAAGAGAAAAGAAAGAAGGGAAGAAGGAAGACTGAGTAAGGAGAGGGAAGAGAGTGTAAGGGGGGAGAGGAGAGAGAGAGAAACTGTGGAAGGGAGAGAAGGGGACAAAGAGACTAGTTAAGAGAGAGAGAGAAGAGAGTAATATGCATGACTATTAACGACACTAACAGGGTCGACGTCTGGAACCACTAATTAACGAGGGTACAGGTAGGAGCGCTTCTGTAAGTCAGGTAGTGTGAATACAAATGTCGAAGGTGAAATGTGTGTCTGTGTGTGTGTGTGTGTGTGTGTGTGTGTGTGTGTGTGTTACAAGAGTGTTTTACGTACAGACATAGAGCGTTTTATAAGACATACAGACAAATTTATAGTACAGACAAATGACTTTATACAACATTGAACATAAAACCTAACCTAACCTAACCTAATACACGGGAGGGGGGAGGGGGGGGTCATGTCTGCATCACGTACAGAGTAAACATTAGACAATATCCGTGGTGAAATATTGGTCTTAAGTCACAATATCCTGATGGAGATGACTGTTGCCCGTGAGTTCCGACCAGGTGGAAGAACCTTTGATAACTCGGTATATTGTCTGTCTGTCTGTCCGTCTGTTTGTCTGTTTCAATCTCACTGTCGGTCTGTCTCACGGTCTGTCTGTCTATCTGTCTGTCTGTTCTCACTGTCTGTCTGTCTCACTGTCGGTCTGTCTCACTGTCTGTCTGTCTCACTGTCTCTCTCTCTCTCTCTCAGGTAATTTCCAACATTATTATCGAATTAAAGTGTGTTTAATCACCTGCCTCTACCTGTAATTACTGCCGTTTACCTGTATGGTTAATTATCGTTAATAACTACCTCGTATTTTGGTTACCTTTATGATTAATGATTACCTGGTGTATTGTTTACCTGGGAGGGCGTTGTTGTGAAAGGTGTGAATTAGTTTGGTTAGGGTTTGGTTGGGTTGGGTTAGGTTAGGTTAGGGTATTTAATCTTCAGGTGATCCTTGTATTTAGTTAATAACTATGATTTCCTGTTTATTTTGATTTAGTACAGTTCATTAAAGTTGTATATGAATTAATAAACAAATATGTCATAATAAATCTTATACCTGAAGCTTTTTATTGTTATAATGTACAGTCCACACACACACACACACACACACACATACACATACACATAACATCAGCTGTGGCGTGTAATTATGTTTAGTAGCTGACGGTGCTGACACATTGACTCGTCAGCCGTCAGCAGTGGGAGTTACAACTCTTATTTCGCTGCCTCCGGTTTTGAGATCAGTGGCAGGGCGTCTGGTATACTGACTTCGGGGTCAGTGATTTTAATCAGTGCCTTTGGAAAAGTGTTTTATGTTGCTGTTTTTTTCAATGTGTGTGTGTGTGTGTGTGTGTGTGTGTGTGTGTGTGTGTGTGTGTGTGTGTGTTAAAGAAGAATTTGTACGGCTCTCATAAAAGTCTACGGTAATGTTAAGCCACGTTTAACTTACTGGTGTTATAACCCATGAGAGAGAGAGAGAGGTAGTGGTGGTGGTAAAGTGTATCCGTGTGTGTGTGTGTGTGTGTGTGTGTGTGTGTGTGTGTGTTTAAAACCCAGACATCTCGTAAAATATTGAGACAGGCGGCAGGAATGTTATGTTCAGGACGACACATCATGTTATGAAAACTTATTCGTTTTCTGAATTCGAAGATCATCCAATGTTGACGAAAAATTCATAATATATACAAAAATACGATGGTTTATATACTTAAAGATATTCTGAATAAGAAAATAATATAAATATGACTAACAACACCGCTACATATACATCTGCAAACACGAAATAATTAATTGTTTTATATATTTTTGTTTATCGCCTACGTGTGTGCAGTGGATTAAAGTTGTAAGCACTATTATCATAAATAAATGTAAATATTAACTCATAAGAATATAAGTAAAAAAAAGAGCATCGAGTCGTAATAGAATCAGGTAAGTAAAACTTAATACTGATACGAGAATATGATAAACAAAAGAGCATCAAGTCACAATACAATCAGTGAACTAAAAGCACACATACCAGCTCGCGAGAATATAAACATTAAACAAAAGAGCATCGAGTCAAAAAAAGATTCAGGGATGTAAAAGTAAAAACTATCCCGACAAATTATATACATAAACAAAAGTGCATCGGGTCACAAAAGAATCACGAAAGAGAAGTGCTTGGCCATTAAAACGCTTGGTATTTTTGTAAGGAAAACTCTTTGAGGCCAGAGAGACAGACAGACAGAAAGACTTTAAATCATGAACAATGAGCTGGAAAAGTTTGTAACCAAAGTCTAATTATACCAAGTCGAAAATTCGTCCTTCACCGCCCGTGACGTCATCTGGCCCACAGCCCGTGTGTGTGTGGGGGTGGGGGTGGGGGGGTGGGGTTGGTCTGGTATGGGACCTCAGTTACCAGCTGGCCATCGTGGTATGAAGGTCTACGACAAGGCTTGATAAATGCTCTATATTTGGATGCATATCAAATTACAGATTACGTGATAAAAGTTTGAGATTTCGTCGATTTCCAAAGGACGAAAAGCATAAAAAAATGGATTTTATTCTTCCTGCAGCAAATTTATACTGTAGAGTGCAACAGGAGGAAGGGCAATACTTGAGAGTCGTTGGCAGGATTAGATTTAAATTCCCTAAAGTCTAACTTTCGGCCAGCAAACCGGATGTGGAGAGACAAGTACCTATTTGTGGCTTGAAACTGTTGCATGGTCCTGTTGTCTGTAATATATCTGGTGGCCATATTGATAAATTGAAAACCTCTACACATATATACTTGTATTCACTGATTTACTGTATTATCTTGGGGAGAGATAATGATGATAATTATAATCATTTAATTTTTTTTAACTATTTTATTTAATTATTGTATTGAAATGGTAGTGTGGTGGGTGGTGAATAAATCAGGATATATGGCAAGAATATCTCCTAATACAGTGAGGTGGTCTCATCCAGGGTCCACCACTACAGGACGTCACATAATAAGCTCCGTCCATGCGCGTGGGTTGACTTTGCCATTGACATGGTACAGAAATAGGAAGACGGGAGTGTTGACATGTTTAAAAGATGGTGTTTGGGGGCGAGTGTTTGACGAAGCTGATTTATTATTATTATTATTATTATTATTATTATTATTATTATTATTAGTAGTAGTAGTAGTAGTACAGTAGCTGAAATGTTTATTTACAAGGATGTAGACGCAACATATATTATTTTGGAATTTATTTATTTTTATATTCAGTCTTGCTGGTGCATATATGAATCCTGACTAAATTCGGCGCCGCTCGCTAACGTTTCTTGTTGTGTGTGTGTGTGTGTGGGGGGTAAGCTTTGTATTCGTTTTATTAAGAAAGAAGCACAATAATAATACACCACACACACATTTTCAACCTCTCCCACACAGCTATCACCATACCCTGACCACCATCCTTCATCTACATACACACACACACACCCTCCCACACCACCAACACACCCCCTCTACAGCCCCAACACACCCTCCCACACCCTCCAACACACCTCCCACACCCCCAACACCCTCCAACACCCCTAACAACCTCCAACACACCCTATCCTAACTACAATCTTGGTTACTAATTCTCAAAGGTTCTGAAAAGGTAAAATTCCTCACACTGGAAGTTATGAGAATTTAAATCAAATCTTTGACTTAACGTAAAATACAGAATAAGGTAAAAAAACATATGAGTTACATTATGATTAATTATATACTTTAACTTGACAAGACATAAGATTATTTACAGTTAATTTGATCTCTTATGAGAATTTGTTATTGGACGAAACTTTGTGAAATATGTTTTTTGTTTTTTCTCGCTTTTTCGTTCACTCAGTTTCCTATTTCCATTTTGCTTGAATAAGAATGTTATGATATAAAGCGATATGTATATAAAAAGACTTAATTTATTCATTTATTCATTTACTTCTTTCTTTCCTTCATTCTTTCTCAGTATTATTTTTTCTTTCAATATTCGTTTCGCTTTGGAGGAAAATGTGTGTGAATAAGCGAATGAATTGACTCACACACATACACACACACACACACGTACACGCAAACACACACACACACACACACAATAACTAATTACCAATAACAATAATAACAACCACTAACACGTACACACACACACACCACACACACGCACACACACACACACCACACACACACACACCACATCAACACACGCACACACACACATCGCACACGTACACACACACCACACACGTACACACACACACACACGCACACACACACACACACACACCACACACACACACACACACACACACACACACACCACCACACACACGTACACACACACACCACAATAATAATGTACACACAAACACACACACACACACACACACACACACACACACGTACACACACATACACACACCACACACACACACACACACACACACACCACACACACGCACACAATACTAACACCACACACAATAACACGTACACACACACACACCACACACACACACACCACACACACGTACACACACACACCACAATAACACGTACACACACCACACACACGTACACACACACACCACACACACACACACACACACGTACACACACATACACACACCACACACACACACACACACACACACACACACACACCACACACACGTACACACACACACCACACACACGTACACGCAAACACACACACACACACACACACTGCACACACACACACACACAACACACAACACTTCCCTCAGCCTTCATAGGGTAAGGACGTGTGTAGTCGGCGCTGCCCGCTCACGCGGCCGTGGTCTCTTGATCATGGAGACAGCTGCCAGCCCGGTCTGTCGGACCCTCCCCTTCCCCATCTCCTCCTTCCCATCTGGATTTATCAACGTCCTCACACCAACAGTACAGTGCAAAGATTGACGATTAACCCACAAGTGATATACAAAAGTGGCAATTTCAACTCGAAGGAAAAGCACAAAAACATAGCAAGACTGATTGTGGTTGGATCTGACCTGACCTCACGGCTTCACCTGACCTAACCTGAAGGATGGAGCACACCTGCATTGCCCCAAGCTACTGTTCTGGCCACGTGGCCACACACCTGCCCAACCGCATCCAGCCCATACGAGCACGAACTGACTGCTACAAGAACAGCGCAGTCCCAACCTTTGTAAAAATCAACACCTAATTATTATATATCATATTTGTATCACTTATGTTACTTGTACATCATTTGTAAATCAAGAGAACCATTCCCCAATTATGTAATTGTATATTTTCAGCCTTCCGGCTGCCATGCTCTTTTAATAAACCGATAATTATTATATATACACACACACACACACGTGCACACACACACACACACACACGTACACACACACACACACACCACACACACAATAACACACAACACGCACACACACACCACACACGCACACACACACACACCACACACACGCACACACACACACACACACACACACACACACACACACGCACACACACCAATAATAACACACGTACACACACCACAGGCATGCACACACACACACACCACACACACACACACACACACACACACACACACACACACACACGTACACACACACACCACACACGTACACACACACCACACACACGTACACACACACACACACACACACACACACACACACACACACACACACACACACACACATCTTTTAATCTACAGTATATATATATATTTTTTCCATAAAATTTTTGCTATACACAGAAAATATAAAAACTCGATGAGAACCCCCGGTTTGTTTATAAAATATAGACAGACAAAAAGTAAAAATATATCAAATTTGATCGGCAAGAAATATACTTTATATATATTTCACACAGCACCACTATTAGGAAAAAAACATTGGCAACACTGAAGCTGACACTCTATCATAAATTTTCCCCTTCAACCCACTATTGATCATTGCCAATGTTGGGTCGGTGAGGTGGGTCGGGGTGGGCTAGGTTGAGTTGGCTGAGGTCTTCAACAAACTTGCTAATTCAGTAGAGTGACGATGGATGAGTTGTAGGAGGTGATCATCCATCTTAGTTTTGTTAGTTGGGAGAATGATGATGGGTGTAATGTATCTGTTTATGTCTATATCTGCTTGTGTGGACAGACAGACAGACAGGCAGACAGACATATGTACGAGTAATAAACATTCACCTAAAATGTCGTTCTATTTATATCCACAGCAACACTAAATGTTCGATACATTCTCTCTACTCTGATATATAAACATTATGTTACCAAAACCTTTTACCAATTCTAACTTCCTAAACACATTTCCTAAAGTGTTTTTACGGGAATTTATGCTTAAGTGTTAAATAAAAATAATGTAATTCTGTTTAATTTTCTCTAATGTTTATTAAGGTGTGGGTTTATTATGTTACAGGCGTGTGTTTGTCAGTCTGTGGGGGGATGGCGGTGAACGTGTTGGTGCCTCTGTTGATCCCATTGGGCGAGCAACTGACCAATGGTAAGTATCCCTCGTGTTCTGTTCTTTGTTTTGATTGGCTCGTTCAGGTATAGTAATGGTGAAGTAGTTTGTGGACGTCAGAGAAGAGTCGATTCCCCCCCAGTTTAGTTCACCTGATGATTAAACACCCTGATACTACCTAGGGGGGGGGGGTTAGGTTAGGTTAGCATTAAGTTAGGTCATCACGGTAGGTTAGGTTAAGGTTAGCATCAGGTTAGGTTAGGTTAGTTTGGTATTAGGTTACGTTACATTAGGTTAGGCATCAGTTAGGTTAGGTTAGTTTGGTATTAGGTTACGTTACATTAGTTAGCATCAGGTTACTAATTTAGTAAATCAAAATGAAACATATATATAACACACACACACACGCACACACACACACACACACACACACATTGACACACACACACACACGAGCTATCTATAAATTACTCCAAATCACAAAGACGACCTGAGGATCTGCCTCACTTCTCTCCCCTTATCTGCATATGCAAATTAAGAAGTGAGAAAGTGAGAGTGAGAGACGCATAGATGTGAATATTGAATTTGATTGGAGGATAGATGTGTGGGGGGGAAGATTTGCGGAGCTTGAACCACTCATGGAAGCTGATTAAGTTTAGAGTGGCTCAGTAAGTGAGGGAGGGAATGTGGTGTGGGGGTGAAGATACGTTGGGGGGGAGGGGGATAGTTGGGGGGGTTGTGGAAGTTGTGGTGTTGGAATGGCTGGATGGTTCCGGTGAATGATAAAATATTCACCAAAAATCTACTATTTACTACATGTACTACTACTACTATAACAATAACGATGATAATAATAACAACAATAGTAATAATGGTGATAACAGTAATTAAACTCATTCACTCAGAACACACACACACACACACAGTTCATAATAAAACTCATAATGGTAGTTTCTTCACAAGTTCCTATACAAATATCTCTTAAGAACTTTAGTGTGTTAGTTTCGACGGTCGCCGCTCGTTCGTTGTGGCGCTCGTGTCTCCTACAACTAATGTAACTTTGTAACAAGGAACGTGTGGCCAGGTAGGCAGGGGAGGGGGAGTAGGGGGTAGATGATGGAAGGGAAGGCAGGGGTAGGTGGAGGGGGGAGAAGGAAAAAGAGGAAGTAGGGGAGGACAAGGAGGTGGAGGATTTGTGGTTGAATGTGGGTGCGCCAAGTCCGTAGACTTGTTAGTGATAGGAAGAAGAGAAAAAGGTGGAGGAGGAAATGGAGGAACAAGAAGAGAAAAAATAGAAGATAGAGGAGGAAGAGGGGAAGGGTAAGATAACAGACTAACAGCAGAACACTCCACCACCCTCCCGCCCCCACTGAAATAAACACTACATTATTTTAGTCTCCCTTAAAATGTGAATAAAAGAAAACGGGTGAAAATTCTAAGGGGTATTTTTTGTGCCATGGAAAACGGATTTATTTATTTTATTTTCACTTCAATATTCGCGAGGGATGAAAGGGTAGTGAGACGACGGAGGCCTCAAACATTCTTTTCTACTCTTTCGTCTTCTTCTTTCTTTCCTTTCCCACCTCTTCCCCTTTCTCCTACTATTTTACCTCTCTCTCTCTCTCTCTTTGCCGTCAGTTGTCATTGTTTTGGTAGAATATTTT
>NW_024724113.1:15000-35000 GCF_018991925.1 Homarus americanus | reverse complement strand
GCAGCGGGTCTATTGGCCCATACTGGGCAGCCCCGTTTACACCCAACCCCTATCGCTCATATATCCATCCAACCTATGTTTGAAGCTACCCAGCGTATGAGTTAATGATGATGTTTGGTAACTTGTTCCACTCATCCACTACTCTATTTCCAAACCAATGTATTTTCGACCAACCTCACCAAGTTAAGTGAAGTTGTGTTAACATTGATTTTGACCCGTTGATACAGCGTGTCATTGTGGAGTTCACGAGGGGGGTAGATTAGGTTAGGTTGAGTAAGATTAGTTTAATTTAGTTTTGCTGGTTACGTTATGTTAAGTTTGGTTGAGTTAGGTTAGAGTAAGTTAGATTAGACAGTTCGGTTAGGTTAACGTTAGACTCTTCAATCATCTGGGGTGTCTAATCTTCAGGTAGTCGTAAAATATTAGAGACAAACAATATTCTTGTTATAAAGAGACAACAGGGGAGACAGTTTTGTCATTCAGTTTTCCCTTCCTGTTAATCACCTTACGTCAGCAGTCAACACAAAAAGTTTAAATTGGTCATGTCAGGATTCTCAAAGTTAACCCCATATTGTGTGTGTGTTTCATTTGTGTGTGTATGTGTGTGTGTGTGTGTGTGTTTTGTGTGTGTGTGTGTGTGTGTGTGTGTGTGTGTGTGTTTATACGTGTTTGTGACTGTTTTTGTGCATGTATGTAAGTATGTTTACTCAAGAGCCTCCATTTTACACTTGATGATGGATGTACGCGTGAGTGTGTACACTTGCCTCCCACACTTATACACGCCAACACAATTTGACACTCTTAAAACACACACACACACACACACACACACACACACACACACAGAACAAAACACACACAGACCACACACACATACACACACACACACACTCACACACACACGTCCAGAGCTATCACAAATGGAAGCTCCGACTCTAAGCTCCTTAATATCAAGGTGTGTGTGTGTGTGTGTGTGTGTGTGTGTGTGTGTGTGTGTGTGTGTGTGTGTGTGTGTGTTGAGGCTGAACCTCTCCCTGTCTCATTCAGTAACATGCCTACTTAGTGTACGATGAGAGAGGCACTCCTGTTCAGGCTACTGCGATTCAATCATTGCTTCTCTGTGTATATATTCACAGAGGGTCCCTTCCTCCTCCGCCTATACTACTACTACTACTACTACTACTACTACTACTACTACTACTACTACTACCTCCCAATCATACGTCTCTCTCTCTCTCTCTCCTCTCTCTCTCTCTCTCTCTCTCTCTCTCTCTCTCTCTCCCCTCTCTCTCTCTCTCTCTCTCTCTCTCTCTCTCTCTCTCTCTCTCTCTCTCTCTCTTCCCTCTCTACATCTCTCTCTCTCTCTCTCTCTCTCTCTCTCTCTCTCTCTCTCTCTCTCTCTCTCTCTCTCTCTCTCTCTCTCTCTCTCTCTCTCTCTCTTCCCCCTCCCTCTCTCTCCTCTCTCTCTCTCTCTCTCTCTCTCTCTCTCTCTCTCTCTCTCTCTCTCTCCCCTCACTTCTCTCTCTCTCTCTCCCTCTCTCTCTCTCTCTCTCTCTCTCTCTTTCTCTCTCTCTCTCTCTCTCTCTCTCTCTCTCTCCTCTCTCTCTCTCTCTCTCTCTCTCTCTCTCTCTCTCTCTCTCTCTCTCTCTCTCTCTCTCTCTCTCTCTCTCTCTCTCTCTCTCTCTCTCTCTCTCTCTCTCTCTCTCTCTCTCTCTCTCTCTCTCTCTCTCTCTCTCTCTCTCTCTCTCTCTCTCCCCTTCATAATCCTCTCTCATCTTCTCCCCGTGAAACTCATCAGGATGCAAATTCTAATACGTTTATAAATTATCTTGTTCATTAAATTTTTTATTCCTGTCTATTTGTATTTTTAACACCTCCCTCTTTTCTTCTCTTCTCTTCTCTTCTCTTCTCTTCTCTTCTCTTTTCTTCTCTTCTCTTCTCTTCTCTTCTCTTCTCTCGATTCGTCTTGTTCTTTTTTCGTTTTGTTCTGTCTTCCCATATTCGTTAGTGAAATATTTCTTTACATTTTTCTTTCTTCTCTCTCTCTCCCTCGTTTTTCTCAATTAACCCATAAGTTATCCTTCCTTCTCTCTCCTCCTCCTCCTCCTCCCTTGCTTCATATGACCTATTGAGAGAAATACACGTAGATAGAATAGGTAGATAGATAGATAGATAGATAGATAGATAGATAGATGAAGAGAAAGGAAGAGAGAAATCGATAGTGTTCTTTGGTAGGAAGGATTATGGACAGGGTGTCGATAATCTCCCTGTGGAAAAGAGGAAGAGTGGGGGAAGAGAGAGAAGGAAGAGTGGAAGGGAATGGAAGAAGAAAGATGACACAGTTTAAAATGTTTCTTACATAAAATACAAGAAACTAATCTTATATATCCCTCAGTTTAATTCATTTTTTTAGAATTTTAATCCAGCAAATCCTAAAGTTACGTTATATAAATCCTCATAATGTCTGAGGGATGGCGACCACATCCCCCCACTCCCCAATATTTTCAGGGATGTCTTTACTAAATCCTTCCCACACGTTGTATATCTCAGAACCCAGCTATTAATATGGTTTCTTTTCCTTCCCCTTGCCCTCTCCTAACCCTTCTATTACCCATTAATATCACTTATCATTATCCCTTTATCCTGTATTATTTGTTCAGTGTATATTATTGTTCTTATTTTATCATTCTAGTTATTCTTAGTTCATTAATTCATTGTTTATCTGAGTTACTTTTTTTTAGTATTTTCCTGTAGCATGGCGGCCATCTTGAAATAATCTGCCTCAATAGTAACAGACTGGACACCTCAACCTACAGACATGTTGTTGATAGTTTATGGTGAAAAAAGGCATATTTATATAGTATGACAGTTACGCTCATCATACTCAAGGGATTAACTTATCATACTCAAGGTTAAGTCATCGTAGTCAAGAGTTAAGTCATCGTAGTCAAGGAGTTAAGTCATCGTACTCAGTGGATTAATATATTGTCAAAACCAATCCCATTTGTACCCAGTTTTGGACTAGCGAATCTTAATACAATATTTTGGGTCAAGGAATGGCGTAAGGCTGCCTACAGGTAATATGGCCCTCACCTGCCTCCCTCACACCTCTGTAGAGATGGTGTCAACAGAGGCCCTAGATGTGTGTTTCATCCTCTCTTCTCTTCTCTTCTCTTCATCTCTATTTCTAGTTATTCGTTTATTAAAGTGTTTTCTGTCTTTTTTTTTGTTTTTGTTATTTTTATTGTTGATATTGTTTTTGTTGTTGCTTTTCTTCTTTTCCTTTCCTGAATTATTATTATCATCATCATCATCATCATCATCATCATCACCATCATCATCATCATCATCATCACCATCATCATCATCATCATCATCATCATCATCATCATTATTATTATTATTATTATTATTATTATTATTATTAGTAGTAGTAGTAGTAGTAGTAGTAGTAACCTATGACCTGTTCTCTATGATACAAAATATTTGTCCCATTTTCTTTAATAATATATATATATATATATATTTCTCCTATATTAATATTATGTGTCTTCTTCCACAGGTGAGTACAGAGGCGTGTGTGTATGTCTGCCCGTCCGTGTAGGTGAGTTAACTGACTGATATTTTAATTGTATCGGGAAATATATATGTAACAGAGTCATTGTTTGTTTTTGGTACAGTTATATTATGGTCTGAACCCCCTTTGTTGACACATGCCAGAGGCAATACTCACTCTATATTTACAGAACTAATCAACACAATAGATCTATATGACCGACAGTCTTTTATGTACACAGGTGAGGTTAATGAGGTCTCGCTGGCCAATAACCTCATCGGAAGGTACAAGTTTTACAAGCTGGGCAATGCATTCTTGTGGCCTAATGACTAGATCGGTATGCCATTAAGAGGTGTACTGTGTTATCGATGTTCTGATCATGCAGGTGTTATATCCCAGTGAGATAGATATTATTATTTTACTTTCCATCTTATCATCCATCCATCCACCGACCACCCTCTGATACCTCCCACCTTGTGCCCACCCTTCATCCAGCCACCCACCGACCCACCCTCTCTGATACCCTCCCACCTTCTGCCACCCTTCATCCATCCATCCACGACCCACCCTCTCTGTACCCTCCCACCTTCTGCCACCCTTCATCATCCATCCACCAACCCACCCTCTCCTGATACCCTCCACCTTCTGCCACCCACTTCATCCATCCATCCACCGACCCACCCTCTCTGATACCCTCCCACCTTCTGCCACCCACTTCATCCAGCCATCCAACAACCCTCTCCTCATCCATCATCAACACCTCACACTTAACGATCTCAACAGCTGTGACTAGAGGTGATAACCCAGCCAACCAAATGATACACTGCTATAGTAAATGGCCGCCGCCTGGCTATTGGCTGACCCAACTTGGAATAATAGCCACTTTGTCCAAAATGGCCATTTCCTTCTATCCTGGCCATTTTTGATATACTGAGCAGTTGCATGTTGGGATGACTATAATAATAATAATAAATGTAATAATAATAATAAATTAATAACAAGAGCAACAACAACAACCACAGAAACAACAACAACAACAACAACCATTCCTCATTCATCTGCAATGTTGCAAAGTAAGCCCCAGCTGCCGCCCACTCCTGCATAAATAGATGACCCTAATATGGTTACTTATATCAATGGCACTAATTAGACTCTGCGGGATAATAAACTGGGGGTAATTAGGTGGACGAGAGGTGATTAGAGTGGGGGAAGTTATACCTCTTGGGAAAGTTTAATAATTGTTAATGGAGAATTATTAGTGGTGTGTGTGTGTGATGAGGAGGTGAGGGTGAGTGTGTTAAGGTGACTAGAGAGAAGCCAAAAGGAGAGAGCCTGTATGCTTAGCTCAACACACACTACAGGACACAAATCCAATGCACCCTGACCATCACGCTACCTTGTTCCTTCACTACACCCCTCCAGCTATATATATATATATCTCTCTCTCTATCCTCTTCTTTTCTCTCCATTTCCCTCTTGTCAATTCATTTCCCTGCTCCTCCTCCTCCTCCCCTCACCTCCTCCTCCTCCCCCTCTCCACCACCCCTCCTCCTCCCTCACCACCTCCTCTCCCCTCTCCCACCTCCTCCCCTCCCCCCTCACCACCTCCTCCTCCCCCTCCACCTCCTCCTCCCCCTCCTCCCCCCCCTCCTCCTCCCCCTCACCACCTCCTCCTCCTCCCCCTCACCACCTCCTCCCCTTCTCTCACCGTCCCTCCCACCTCTCCCACCTCCTCCCTCCTCCCTCCTCTCCCACCTCCCCTCCTCCCCTCCCTCATCTCTCCACCTCCCTCCTCCCCTCCCACCTCCCTCCCTCCTCACCTCCTCCCTCCCTCCTCCATCCTCCTCTCCTCATCCTCCTCCACCTCCTCCTCCCTCCTCACCACCTCCTCTCCTCTTCCTCCTCCTCCTCTCCTCCCTCCACCACCTCCCTCACCCCTCTCCCACCCTCCTCCTCCCTCACCTCCTCCTCCTCCACCACCTCCCTCACCTCCCCCTCCTCCCTCTCCCACCTCCCTCCTCCTCTCCCACCTCCTCTCCTCCTCCCACCTCCTCCTCTCACCTCCTCTCTCCCTCCTCTCCCACCTCCCTCCTCCCTCCCCCTCCTCCTCCTCACCATCCTCCCACACATCATCTCACACATCCTCACCTCTCCACATCCTCACCCTCTCTGCATCCTCACCCCTCACCACCTCTCCTCCTCCACCTCCTCCTCCTCTCCAACCTCCTCCCACCACCTCCTCCTCCTCCTCCTCTCCACCTCCTCACTCCTCCTCCTCCTCCTCACCTCCTCCTTCCTCCACCTCCCTCCCTCCTCTCTACCTCCTCCTCCTCCCACCTCCTCCTCCTCTCCACCTCCTCCTCCTCCTCTTCACCTCCTCATCATCTCATCATCCACCTCATCATCACACATCACTCTCATCATCATCTCCTTACCTCCTCATCATCTCACCTCCTCATTCTCCTCCTCCCTCACCTCTCCACCACCTCCTCCTCCTCTCACCCACCTCCTCCTCCTCTCTACCCACCTCCCTCCTCCTCTCCACCTCCTCACCTCTCCCACCTCCCTCCTCTCCACCTCCTCCTCCTCCCCTCCTCCTCCTCTCCCACCTCCTCCTCCTCCTCCCACCTCCTCTCCTCCCACCTCCCCCTCCTCCCACCTCCTCCTCCTCTCTCCTCTCCCACCTCTCCACCTCCCCTCCCTCTCTCCCTCCTCCCCCTCCTCACACCTCTCACCTCCTCTCCCACCTCCTCCCTCACCACCTCTGTCTCACCTCCTCACCCTCTCCACCACCTCTCCTCCTCTCCTCATCCCACCTACTCACCTCCTCCACCTCACCTCCTCCACCACCTCCTCCTCCTCCTCCTCTCCCACCTCCCTCCTCCTCCTCCCCCTCCCACCTCCTCCTCCTCTCCTCCTCCTCTCCCACCTCCTCCTCCTCCCTCCCCTCACCTCCCACCTCCCCTCCCACCTCCCCCTCCTCCTCTCCCACCTCCCTCCTCCTCTCCCACCTCCTCCCTCCCACCTCCTCCTCCTCTACCTCCTCCCCCTCCCCTCCCTCCCATCTCTCTCCCATCCTCCTCCTCTCACCCCTCCTCAATCTCCTCCTTCTCCTCCTCCTCTCCCACCACCTCCCTCACCTTCCTCCTTCACCTCTCTCACCCCTACCTCCTCACTCCTCTCCTCCTCCTACCTCCTCACCCCTCTCACCATCCTCACCACCACTCCTCCCTCCTCCTCTCTCCTCCCACCCCTCCACCTCCTCCCCTCTCCCACCTCCCCTCCTCTCCCACCTCCCTCTCTCCTCCTCCCACCTCCTCCCCTCCTCCTCCATCACACTCCACCTCCTCCTCCTCCTCTCTCATCACATTCACTCATCCTCTCTCATCACTCCTCCTCCTCCTCCTCACCACCACTCTCTCCTCCTCCTCCTCACCTCCTCCTCTCACCCTCTCCTCTCACCACCTCCTCCTCCTCTCCCACCTCCTCCTCCTCTCCTACCTCCTCCTCCTCCCACCTCCCTCCCCTCTCCCACCTCCCTCCTCTCTCTACCACCTCCCCTCCCTCCTCCTCCTCCCTCCTCCTCTCCCCCTCCTCCTCCTCCCACCTCCTCCTTTCCTCCTCACCACCTCACCCACCTCCTCCTTACATCATCACCATCATCTCCTCATCTCACCTCCTCCTCATCCCTCTCACCACCTCCTCCTCCTCCACCTCCTCACCCCTCTCCTCCTCCTCCTCCTCTCTACCTCCCTCCTCCTCTCTACCCTCCTCACCCCTCCTCCTCCTCCTCTCCACCCACCTCCTCCTCTCCCACCTCCCTCCTCCTCTCCACCTCCCTCCCCCCTCTCCCACCCCTCCCTCCTCCTCCACCACCTCCCCCCCTCACACCTCCTCCACTCCTCCCCCACCTCCCTCACCCCTCTCCACCCCTCCTCCTCCCTCTCCCCCACCTCCCTCCCTCCCCTCCTCCCCCACCTCCCCTCCCTCTCTCCCACCTCCTCCCTCACCTCTCCCCCACCCCTCCTCCTCCTCTCCACCCCTCCTCCTCCCCTCCCACCTCCTCCCTCTTTACCTCCCTCCTCCTCTCCCACCCCTCCCTCCCCCTCTCCTCTCCCCTCTCCACCCATCTCCTCCTTCTCTTACCTCCTCCTCCTCCACCACCTCCTCCTCCTCTCCACCTCCTCCTTCCTCTCCACTATCTCCTCCCCCTCTCACCCACCTCCCCTCACTCCTCTCCCCCACCTCCCTCCTTCCTCCACCTCCCTCCTCCTCTCCTCCTCTCCTCTCCCACCTCCTCCTCTCCCTCCTCCTCTCCCCTCCTCCACCACATCCCTCCCACCCACCACTCCTCCCTCCCCTCCTCCTCTCCCCCCTCCCCTCCCTCTCCCCCACCTCCCCTCCCTCCTCTCCCCCCTCCCCTCCCCACCCTCCTCCTCCTCCTCCTCCCCTCCCCCCCCTCCTCCTCCCCTTGGTCAGTGAAATTTTTGTTTTTACGCTCTGTGAGCTACCTATTTCTACACCTGCCTGTCCCTAAACCTGCAGGCCTAGCCTATTTACACCTCACACCTGTGCAGCCTACACACCTATTTGACCCTCACTGTTTATACACCTGTTTATCTCTGCTATTTCACACCTATTCTGACCCTACACCTGGCCTGACCCTACACACCTGGCCTGTTTTCACACCTGTCTGCTTCTAGCCTGGTCCTACACACCTGTCCTGGCCCTACACACCAGCCCACCTGTCTGTACACACCTGCTTTTACTAGCCTGTCTACACTTTTTATTTACACCTGTTGACACACACCCTGGCTGACCCTGCACACTGTTTCTTTACACACCTGTCCTGTACACACACAGCCTGTCCTACACCACTGTCTGGCCCTACACACAGCCTACACACCTGTCTGGCCTACACACACCTGGCCTGTACACCTGTCCTGGCCTACACACCTGGCCTGTTTCTGGCCTGTACACTATTCTGACCCTGCACATATTTACACACCTGTCCTCTGTTACACACCTGTCCTGGCCCTACACACCTGGCCTGTCCCTACACACCTGGCCTGTTTCCCCTAACACACCTGGCCTGACCCTACACTGGCTTTACCCTACACACCTGGCTGCCCTACACACCTGTCCTGGCCTACACACCTGGCCTGGCCCTACACCTGTCCTGTCCCTACACACCTGTCATAGCCCTACACACCTGTCTGTTTACACACCTGGCCTGTCCCCACATGTATGTGGTCATATTTACATAAGCTTCAAGTTCATATTGTTTACACAAGGCTTTGAAGTTATTTGTTTACATAAGGCTTTGGTGTGTTTTTACATAAACTGAAATGTGTTGTTTTTATAAAGGCTTCAAATCATGTTGTTTACATAAAAATCATGTTGTTTACATTTCATATTGTTTTACATAAATCATATTGTTTATATAAGTCTTCAAATCATATTATATATTATTTATAAGTCTTCTTTATTTACATATTGTTTTTCATCATACTTCAGTATATTATTTATTTCATATATTTAGTCATATTGTCTATTATTTATAAACTTCGTCATATTGTTTAAAATATGTGTGTGTTTACATATAGTCATGTTATTTATAAAACTAATCATGTTGTTTACAAAACTGGTCATATTGTTTTAAAATGTTATTTACTCATATAAATACATATTATTTACATAAAACTTCTAATCATTTGTTTACATAAACTTACGTCATATTATTTCCGTCATGTTATTTACATAAATTTCATATATTGTTTTCTTCGTCATGTTATTTACATATAAACTTCGTCATGTTATTGTCATATTTATTTTATAAACTTCAGTCATATTGTTTGAAGTATGTTGTTTACATAAGGCTTCCAGTCATGTTGTTTACATATATTTCAGGTCATGTTGTTTACATAAGGCTCTGTCATGTTGTTTTACATAGGCTTCAGGTCATGTTGTTTTACATGCTTCAGGGTCATGTTGTTTACATAAGGCTCAGGTCGTTGTTTACATAAGGCTTAGGAATATGTTGTTTACATAAGGCTTCAGGTCATGTTGTTTACATAAGGCTTCAGGTCATGTTGTTTACATAAGGCTTCAGGGTCATGTTGTTTACATAAGGCTTCAGGGTCATGTTGTTTACATAAGGCTTCAGGACATGTTGTTTACATAAGGCTTCAGGATTTAATGTTAACTTCGGTGTCAAAGTTCTTATATTTTTCTTATTTTTGTTTCTATATTTTCTTTAGTGTTCTTGTTTTTTATGTTCTTATTCGGTCATTATTTGTTATTTATCTTTTATTGTTGTTGTTGTTGTTGTTGTTGTACTAACGATCACAGCCCATTATGTCTCCTCCATACTATCATCACTTATTGTTACTATTGTTGTTGTTGTTGTTGTTGTTGTTGTTGTTGTTGTTGCTAACTAACGATCACTGCCCATTATGTCTCCCTTCCATACTATCATCACCATTGTTACTATTGTTGTTGTTGTTGTACTAACGATCACTGCCCATTATGTCTCCCTTCCATACTATCATCACCATTGTTACTATTGTTGTTGTTGTTGTTGTTGTTGTGGTTGTACTAACGATCACTGCCCATTATGTCTCCTCCCATACTATCACTCACCATTGTTACTATTGTTGTTGTTGTTGTTGTTGTTGTTGCTTGTTGTAATTAACGATCACCGCCCATTATGTCTCCTCCATACCATCATCACCATTGTTACTATTGTTGTTGTTTGTTGTAGTTGTTGTACTCAACGATCACCGCCCATTATGTCTCCCCCTCCATACTATCATCACCATTGTTACTATTGTTGTTGTTGTTGTTGTTGTTGTTGCATTAACGATCACGCCCATTATGTCCCCCTCCTACCACTATCACCATTGTTACTATTGTTGTTGTTGTTGTTGTTGCTGTACTAACGATCACTCCCATTATGTCTCCCTCCCATACTATCATCATACCATTGTTACTATTGTTGTTGTTGTTGTTGCTGTTGTTGTTGTTGTTTTGTTGCTTTGTTGTACCAACGATCACCGCCCATTATGTCCTCCATACCATCATCACCATTGTTACATGTTGTTGTTGTTGTTGTTGTTGTTGTTGTTGTACCAACGATCACTGCCCATTATGTCTCCCCTCCCATACCATCATCACCATTGTTACTATTGTTGTTGTTGTTGTTGTTGTTGTTGTTGTTGTTGTTGTTGTTTGTTGTTGTACCAACGATCACCGCCCATTATGTCTCCTCCATACCATCATCACCATTGTTGCATTGTTGCTGTTGTTGTTGTTGTTGTTGTTGTTGCTGTTGTTGTTGTTGTTGTACTAACGATCACCGCCCATTATGTCTCCTCCCATACCATCATCATCACCATTTTGTTACTATTGTTGTTGTTGTTGTTGTTGTTGTTGTTGTACCAACGATCACGCCCATTATGTCCTTCCACACTATCACACCATTAATTTTGTTACTAGTTGTTGTTGTTGTTGTTGTTGTTGTTGTTGTTGTTGACTAACGATCACTGCCCATTATGTCTCCCCCTTCCATACTATCATCACCCATTATTTACTATTATTTGTTCATTTGTTGTTGTTTGTTGTTGTTGTTTGTTGTTGTTTATTTATTAACGACTGTCTACATTATGTCTCCCTCTCATACTATCATCTACATTATTGTTATTGTTTGTTGGTTGTTGTTGTTGTTGTTGTTATTTGTTGTTATTTTATCTATCACCTCCCATATGTCTCCCTTCCCTTCTATCATCACCATTATTTACTATTATTTGTTGTTGTTGTTGTTATTTATTTATTATTTATTTGTTTGTGACATCTACTTACGTTATACCCTTCATACTACTCATCACCATTATTTATTATTTATTTATTTATTTATTTATTTATTTATTATTGTTGTTTGTTGTTGTACTGTCACCTTACATTATCTCCCTTTATCATCTCATTGTTATCATTGTTGTTGCTATTAGTTTGTTGTTGTTGTTTTTGTTGTAACTAACAATCACTGCCATTATATCTCCTCCCCATACTATCATCACCATTATTTATTATTTGTTATTGTTGTTATTTATTTGTTGTTTTGTACTAACGTCACCCATTATCTCCCTTCCTTACTATCATCACCATTATTACTATTATTTTTTATTTGTTTATTGTTGTTATTGTTATTTATTTATTTATTGTTGTTGTTGTACTGTCCTGCCCATGTCCCCTTCATACTATCTCACCATTATTTACTATTATTTGTTATTGTTGTTATTTAACTTTTTTATTGTTATTAATTTATTGTACTATCACTGCCTTATGTCTCCCTCCCCATACTCATCACCATTATTTACTATTTTGTTGTTTTATTTGTTTTTTGTTTGTTATTTGTTGTTGTTGTTGTTGTTGTTGCACTAACAGTCACTGCCCATTATGTCTCCTTCCATACTATCATCACCATTGTTACTATTATTATTTGTTTGTTGTTGTTGTTTGTTATTGTTATTATTTAGTTGTTGTTGTGTCCATTAACGTCACCCCATATGTCTCCCTTCCATACTATCATCACCATTATTACATATTATTATTTATTTATTGTTATATATTATTTATTGTCATTTGTTGTTGTTGTTTTGTCTACCATATATATCTCCCATACTATCATCACCATTATTTACTATTGTTATTTATTGTTATTTGTGTTGTGTCTTCTGCCCATATGTCCCTCATACATCATCACCATTGTTACTATTATGTTGTTGTTGTTGTTATTATTTGTTGTTCTTTGTCCGTCACATTATGTCTCCTTCACTATCATCACCAATTATTTACTATTATTTGTTGTTGTTGTTGTTGTTGTTGTTGTACTAACGATCACTACCAGTATATCTCCCTCCCCATACCTATCCATTATTTACTATTATTTATTTGTTGTTGTTGTTGTTATTTTACTAACGTCCTGCCCATTATGTCTCCCTTCCATTACTATCATCACCATTATTTACTATTATTTGATTGTTATTTGTTGTTGTTGTTGTTGTTGTTGTTGTACTTGTCCTGCCCATTATGTCTCCTTCCTATCATCACCAATTTATGTTGTTATTATTGTTGTTGTTGTTGTGACCCCTTAATTATCCCACTATTCACCATTATTTACTATTGTTGTTGTTGTTGTTGTTGTTGTTGTTGTCATTCACCTATGTCCCCTTCCACCATCACCACCATTATTTTATTATTTATTTGTTGTTTGTTGTTATTTATTCATTTACTTATTTGTTGTTGTTGTTTGTAATTGTTGTACTAACAGTCTGCCCTTATGTCTCCTCCCCTTACTATCATCTACATTGTTACTATTGTTGTTGTTGTTATTAATTGTTATTTTGCTAACAATTACTACCGTACATCACCATTGTCACCATTATTTATTTATTTATTTATTTATTGTTATGTCTGCCCATTATGTCTCCCTTCCATACCATCATCACCATTGTTACTATTATTTATTTATTTATTTATTTGTTGTTGTTGTTGACTAACGATCTGCCCATTATGTCTCCCTTCACTCTATCTGTCCTCATTGTTGTTGTTGTTGTTGTTGTTGTTTCATTGACCAACAATCCTGCCCATTATATCTCCCTTCCATCTATCATCAACATTATTTATTATTTTTATTTGTTGTTGTTATATGTTATAAACATCACTGCCCATATGTCCCCTCCCCTCATCATCACAATTATTACTATTATTTGTTGTTGTTGTTATTTTTATTTTATTATTTGTTGTTGTACTAACATCACTGCCCATTATGTCTCCTCCCATACTATCATCACCATTGTACTATTCTTGTTGTTGTTGTTTGTTGTTGTTGTTGTTGTACTAACAATCTCCCGTCCAATATCATCCCTTACCATCATCTTCATTATTTATTGTTGTTGTTGTTGTTGTTGTTGTTTGTTGTTGTTACTAACGATCACTGCCCTTATGTCTCCCTCCCTTACTATCATCACCATTGTTACTATTTTATTGTTGTTTATTTGTTGTTGTTATATACGTTGTACTATATTATGTCTCCCCTCCCCTTCTATCATCACCATTATTTATTATTTGTTGTTATTTATTGTTTATTGTTGTTGTTGTCTGTCTAAGTTGTTATTTGTATTATTTGCTGTCTGTGTACCCGTATATCTCACCTCCCATATCTCATCACCATTATTTACTCTGTTACTTGTTGTTATTGTTGTTGTTGTTGTTGTGTTGTTGTTGTACCTAACAATCACCGCCCATTATGTCTCCTCCCCATACTATCATCACCATTGTTACTATTGTTTTTTTTTATTTGTTGTTGTTGTTGTTGCTGTTGTTATTGTTGTTTGTTGTTGTTATCATTTGACCTTATTGACTTTCACCATTATGTCTCCCCCCATACTATCATCTACATTATTTATTATTTGTTATTTATTGTTACTTGTTGTTGTTTACTTATTTTATCACCGCCTACATTATGTCTCCCATACTATCATCACCATTATTTACTATTATTTATTTATTGTTATTTATTATTTGTTGTTATTTATTTGTTGTACGTCTACCCATTATGTCTCCTCCATACCATCATCAACATTGTTACTATTGTTGTTGTTATTGTTGTTGTAACAACAATCACCCCCATTATGTCTCCCTCCATACACCATCACCATTTTTACCATTATTTATTATTTATTTGTTGTTGTATTGTTGTTATTTGTTGCACAACGTCACTCCCATTACGTCCCCCTTCCATACCATCATCACCACTATTTACTATTATTTGTTGCTGTACCAACACATCCCGCCCAATATCTCCCCTTCACCACACCATCATCACCATTGTTACATCTATTTGCTGCTGTTGTTGCTGTAATAACTATATACCCATTATGTCTCCTTCCATACTACCATCCATTATTACATAATTTATTTATTTATTGCTGCATTGTCATTTAACAAACCCGCCCATTATGTCCCCCTCATATTATCATCACAATTATTTACTATCATTCTATTTATTTATTGTTGCTAGTTACTTGTTGTTAACACGATCACCGCCCTTATGTCCCTCCCATACTATCATCAACATTATTACTATAGTTGTATGTTGTTTTTGTTATTTTGCTGTTGTTACTAACGTACCCTCACCCCCATGTCTCCCCTCACATACTACTCATCACCATTACACCACTGTTGTTACATAAAGGTTGTTATTCACTAACTACAATATGTCTCACCCATACCATCATCAAATTATTTACTATTGTTGTTGTTGTTTCACTGCTTTTGTTATTGCTGTTATTTACCCAACCCCCAACCACACATTTACTGTTATTTATTATTTATTATTTACTGTTGTTGTTGTTGTACCAACTATCCACCCATTATGTCTCCCCCCAACACACAAAACCCCTTCCTTCTTCTCCACACTTATTTACTAATTATTGTTGTTATTGATTACTTATCGTTCTTGTACTAACTCACTACCCCATATATCTCCCCACCCCATACTACTCATCACCATTTAACTATTACTGTTATTATTGTATTATTGTTTTGCTGTGTCTGTCACCCCACTTCTCCCCTCCCAATCACCTACATGTTACTATTACATGTTGTTGCTGTTGTTGTCCCAAACCCCCCCACACTTATTACTATTGTTGTTGTTGTTTTGACCAACACACAACCCCCCAACCACACACCATTGATACTATTTGTTTCTTGCTGTTGTTGAACCAACACCCAACCCCCCACACACCCAAATTTATTTATTTTATTTATTGTTGTTGCTGTTATTGTTGTTGTCTACTAACAATCACTGCCCATTATGTCTCCTCCCCTTACATCATCACCATTATTTTATTTATTTATTTATTTATTTATTAATTGTTGTTGTTATTTATTTACTGTCACTGCCCTTATGTCTCCATACTATGTCATTTGTTATTTATTGTTTATTTGTTGTTGTTGTATTGCAATTGCTGTACTAACGTCCCTACTTATGTCTCCCTCCATACTATCATCACCATTATTTACTATTTTTAATTGTTGTTGTTGTTGTTGTTTGTTATGTTAATGTGATAACGATCACCCCCGTTATGTCTCCTCCCATGCTATCATCACCATTGCTACTGTTGTTGTTTACTTGTTGTTTTTGTTTTTGTTAATAAATTAACGATCAATCACAACACATCATCTCCTCCATACCATCATCACCATTGTTACCTATTGTTATTTTATTTGTTGTTGCTGTTATAACACCCCCAACCCCCCCAACCACACACCAACAATTGTTGATTTGTTGTTGCTGTTGTTTTGTTTTTGCTGATTATTTATTTACTACTGTACAACTACCACCCCAATGTCCCCCTCCAATACTCATCAACACTATTTACTATTTTTGCTATTGTTGTTATTGTTGTGTTGTTATTGTTATTATTGTTATTTTTGTTTTTATTTACTACATTTGTTGCCACCAACGTCACTGCCCATTATGTCCCCCTTCCATACTACTCATCACCATTATTTACTATTGTTTTTTTTTCTGTTGTTGTGTTGTTGTTAATCACATTAAGCCCCCACCAACAAAAAAAAGCTGTATGTCATCTGCCCATTATCTCCCCCCACATACTCACAACACTACTTATTATTGTTGTTATTATTTTTTATTTACTATATTTATTTTTGTACTCACCGCAACATATATACCCCATACATCATATCATCACCATTGTAATATTATTGCCGTGTCTGCCCATATTCCCACACAATTATATTGCTTGCTGTTGTTGTTTACTTGTTATTTTGTACCTCCAACGTCACCCCCACTATATCTCCTCATACCATCATCACCACTATTTACTACTTTTTCTTTACATATTTTATTTGTTGTTTCTGTTGAACGCTACCCAACCAACTCACATCACTTATTTATTAACTATTGTTGTTATTTATTTTATTTATTTATTATTACTAACTGTCTCTCCATACTCACTCCCCTCATCATACATTATTTATTGTTGTTGTTGTTATATTTATTGTTGTTGTTGTACTACGTCTACCCATATGTCTCCCTCCCCTATCATCACCATTATTTACTATTATTTGTTGTTGTTGTTATTTGTTGTTGTTATTTATTTATTTATTTGTTGTTGTACCTGCCCCGTATGTCTCCCTCCTTACTATCATCACCCATTATTTACTTATTGTTACTGTTGCTGTTACATTGTTGTTGTTGTTGTTGCTTGTTTATTTATTCTAACGATCATCATACATTATGTCTCCCTCCATACTATCATCTACATTGTTTTATTATTATTATTTATATATTGTTGTTGTTGTTGTTATTTGTTGTTGTTTTAACAATCACCCCCATATGTCTCCCTACCCTACTATCATCACCATTATTTACTATTATTTGTTGTTGTTGTTGTTGTTTATTTATTATTTGTTTGTTACTAACATCATATACTTACGTATATACCCTTCATACTATCTCATCACCATTATTATTACTTATTTATTTATTTTCTGTTATTTATTATTGTTGTTGTTGTTGTTGTACTGTCACCGTACATTGTCTCCTTCTATCATCACCATTGTTATTTATTGTTGTTGTTATTACATTATTGTTGTTGTTGTTGTTGTGCCTAACAATCACTGCCCATTATGTTCCTCCCCATACTACATCATCACCATTGTTACTATTGTTCATTTGCCATTGTTATTGTTGTTATTTATTTGTTTGTTTCATTGTACTAACGTCTACCCATTATCTCCCCTTCCTTACTATCATCAACATTATTACTATTGTTATTTATTTATTGTTGTTATTGTTTTATTTATTTATTGTTGTTGTTGCACTAACGTCACTACCCATTATGTCTCCCTTCACATACTATCCCTCCACTATTTACTATTATTTGTTATTGTTGTTGTTTATTTGTTACTAACTCTCACCATATATCTCTACATTGTTACTATTGTTATTTATTTATTGTTGTTGTTGTTGTACTGTCACTGCCTTATGTCTCCCTCCCATACTCATCACCATTATTTATTATTTTGTTGTTGTTGTTGTTTATTTGCTGTTGTTTGTTGTTGTTGTTGTTGTTGTTATACTAACAATCACCGCTTACATTATGTCTCCTCCCATACTATCATCACCATTGTTACTATTGTTTATTTATTTGCTGTTATTTGTTATTTGTTATTGTTATTTATTTATTTGTTGTTGTGTCCCTTCTTGCACCCCATTATGTCTCCCTCCATACTATCATCACCATTATTTACTATTGTTGTTGTTGTTGTTTTTATTATTTATTGTTATTTGTTGTTGTTGTTGTTGTCAGCCTTATATCTCTCCCATACTATACATCACCATTTATTTATTATTTGTTATTTATTGTTATTTGTGTTGTGTCTCACTGCCCATTATGTACCCTCATTCATCCTTCACCATTATTTACTGTTGTTGTTGTTGTTGTTGTTGTTGTTATTGTTGTTTATTTGTTTGTTGTTGTGCCTTCAGTCACTGTTATGTCTCCTTCACTTTATCATCATAATTTATTTACTGTTATTTGTTGTTGTTGTTGTTGTTATTTGTTATTTAACTCACTACCCGTATATCTCCCTCCCTTTACCATCATTATTTACTATTATTTATTTGTTATTTGTTGTTTTTGTTATTATTACTATTGTCCGCCCATTATGTCTCCCTTCCCCATACTATCATCACCATTATTTACTAATTATTTGTTATTTGTTATATTGTTGTTGTTTGTTGTTGTTGTTGTACTATGTCCTGCCCATTATGTCTCCTTACTATCATCACCATTATTTATTTGTTGTTATTTATTTGTTGTTGTTGTTGTGTTTACCCTGTCTTACATTATGTCTCACACCTATATCACCATTATTTACTATTGTTGTTGTTGTTGTTGTTTGTTGTTGTTGTGCCTAACAATCACTGCCTTACGTGTGTCTCACTTCTGTCATCACCACCATTGTTCTATTGTTTTTGTTGTTTGTTGTTATTTATTTATTTAATTTGTTGTTGTTATTTTATTTGTTGTACAACTTGTCACTGCCATTATATCTCCCTCCCTTCTATCATCTACATTATTTACTATTATTTGTTGTTGTTGTTATTTATTGTTATTGTTGTTGTTGTTTGTTGCTACCGTATATCACCTCCTTTTATCATCTATTATTTATTTATTTATTTATTTGTTGTTGTGTCTTTCACACGTATGTCTCCCTTCCATACTATCATCACCATTATTTACTATTATTTATTTGTTTTTGTTATTGTGTTGTTGTTACTAACGTCTGTATTATATCTCTCCCCATACTATATCACCATTATTATTTATTTGTTGTTGTTATTTGTGTTGTTGTTGTTGTTGTTGTTGTTTGTTGTTGTTTGTAACATTCTTTCCCATTATGTCTCCCTCCTACTATCATCACCATTATTTATTATTGTTGTTGTTGTTGTTATTTATTGTTGTTGTAACTTCACTGCCCATTATGTCCCCTCCCTTCATCACTCTACCATTATTTATTATTTGTTATTGTTGTTATTTGTTATTTTGTTATTTGTTGTTGTACTAACTGTCCTGTATGTCTCTCCTATTCTCATATACACCATTATTTAATTATTTATTATTGTTGTTGTTTTATTTGTTGTTGTTATTTGTTGTTCTATTTTGTCTGCCCATTATGTCTCCCCTCCCATACTATCATCACCATTGTACTGTTATTTGTTGTTGTTATTTATTTGTTGTTGTTGTTGTACTAACAGTCTGCCTGTCAATATCCCCCCATACTATCATCACCATTATTTACTATTGTTGTTGTTTTATTTTGTTATTTGTTGTTGTTACTAATCACTGCCCTTATGTCTCCCTCCCCATACTATCATCACCATTATTACTATTTATTTATTTATTTGTTTATTTGTTGTTGTTTTTATTGTGTTGTACTATATTATATCTCCCCTCCCCATACTATCATACATTATTTATTATTTATTTTTATTTATTATTTATTGTTATTGTTGTACTGTCCTACCATGTCTCTCCCCTCCCATACCTCCATCACCATTGTTACTATTATTTGTATTTGTTTGTTGTTTGTGTCCCCTATGTCTCCCCTCCCATCTATCATCACCATTATTTACTATTATTTGTTATTTGTGTTGTTGTTGTTGTTGTTGTTATGTTGTTGTTGTGCCTAACAATCACTGCCCATTATGTCTCCTCCCATACTATCATCACCATTGTTACTATTGTTATTATTGTTGTTATTTGTTATTGTTATTTGTTATTGTTGTTGTTGTCCTTCTTGTCATACCCATTATGTCTCCCTCCCATACTATCATCTACATTATTATTAT